>NW_011337187.1:2375-68014 GCF_000735185.1 Notothenia coriiceps
GACATGAGGGGGTCCTGTCCCGACAAGCTAGCTTGGCGTGCTAGCCG
Organism: Notothenia coriiceps; assembly: GCF_000735185.1. Taxonomy (NCBI): domain Eukaryota; kingdom Metazoa; phylum Chordata; class Actinopteri; order Perciformes; family Nototheniidae; genus Notothenia; species Notothenia coriiceps. The sequence continues at coordinate 2,423 of NW_011337187.1, forward strand.
TCGGCGGAGGCTCTTAATGGTGAAGCGGGCACAATGCCCGCACGAGCCGGGGTTATCGATAGCCTCCTGGGCGTGTTCCAGCCCGAGGCAGGACGAGCATACCTGGTGTGAGTCTGTGCCTGAGATCTTAAACCCGGAGCCGCATAGCCGAGCCTCCGAGTCCCTGACTCCTCTGGTGTGAGGGAGAGAAGGGTCCATCTTTGTTCGCCGGGGTGTCGGCGTGGAGTGGACACGCTAGTAACAGGTACGTTACCGAGAAAAAAATCCAACCTTGTCGTTAATCCGAAAGGAAAAAGCGACAGCGTAGATTTTATTCTTAAAAGAATATTAACTGGTGTGTTAATACCTTTTGGTTTTTATCTCCGTCTCCTCTGGTGTGAGAGAGAAAAGAGAACGTCCTCGCTACCGTGGTGTCGGTGTGGAGGAGAAGAAAAGCTAGCAACAGGTATGTTACTAGCTTGAAGAAAAAAATCAAACCTTACCGTAATTTCGAAAGAAAGAAACGGCGAGGCAGATTACAATATTAACTGGTGTGTTAATATTGTTCAGTCTTCTTGCAAAGCAAAAAAGTAACTGGCAAGCGCCCGTCGACCAAATGTTAGCTTTGGGTTCAGTCTGTGGACCGTTAAGCTAGCCCGGCTACTGATAATTTGAGATGTGCTCTGAAGCGAGAAGAGGTGTTTGAATGACGCTGCGTCGTAGCGCAAGCTACTTATAGGGTGGGTGGATTCCCTGACGTAGACGTCAAGATCACCAGCCAATCAGGATTGGTGTAATGAGATTGATGCTTCTGTTTGCATACGCGTTGAGGCGCATCCCATAGTGAGACATCGAACGGAGTGTTATGAATGAGAACTATCCACACTGAAAAAACTGAAACGTTGACTTTAATAAATGTATCATGTCAACACATTTCAGATAACGGTATTTCACTCAGGAGAGACGTGATGTATGGAATACATGTTTATTATCGGGTCACATTATATAAATGAACATAATGATGACAGTTTGTAGCAAGTGAATGAAATGGTGTTTTGGCGATGAGGCCCAGGTTTGGTAGGATGTCATTCGGGAAGGAAAGAACCGTTTCCGATGAACCCCCCCGGGTCTAGACACTGGTGGTGGTGATAAGTGGTTTAGGTCCGGTTGGAAGGGAGAAGGTTGAGCTTGGCCCTGAGTTGGAAGCAGGAGGCGAAGGGGTGGAGGAGGGTTGCGCGTTGACACCTGGAAGACAGCTGATGGAAAAGGGGAGAGCATATATAGAGGGATTACCAGGTGCGATGATTAGGCTTGTGAATGGAGGGACGTGATAGGTTTGCTGAGGAGTGGCGCTCCCTATCATTTAGTGAAGGGAGCGAGTATTGCCATGACGTGCAATACGAAGTGATAGGTCTTCCTGTCTGAACTTGCGCTGAGCTTCATTAGGTTAGTTAAAAGCAATAATATTAAGTTGAACATAGCTAACCTAATACAGTTTTGTGAAATCTGTTGACATAATACGTTTAATTAAAGACAGCGTTTCAGTTTTTCAGTGCAGTAAAACGCATGTTGTCACTGAAAAAACAAACAGTTAATACAGTTAAAGTATGTGTGACATAACAGATACTCAAAGTATATCAACATTACACTACAGAACAGCACCTATGCACTGAGTTACTTTCCACTACTGGTGTTTTAAGTGAAGCTCAGGTGCCTCACCGGAATTCAGACCTAAACAGCATCTGCTTCGGGGAGTGACGGTAGCCGGTCGTTTCTTTCTGCTGGCTCTGTTTTACTGGTGTGAATAAAAACAAAGGCGCAGAGCAGTCAGCTGCATTCTGCCACATATTGTCATGTTGCCAGAGGAGCGGTAAGACTGATTTCACAGGTGTTTCCGAAGGAATGAAAGCACAAAATAAAAGCACAGAGAGAGGCTATGCCTGGAACAATAGCCAATGCTGTCGGGATTTGTTGACTCGTGCATGTTTGGCTTACCTTGCTGACAGTGGATTGTGAAATAAAAAGACCCACTTAGACAGGAAAGAGGTTTGATAGCATGTGTGTCAGTGGCAGTGTGCAAACTGGGCATTTGTAGCAGCATGTCAGTGTGGTAATTGGTTTGGTTGCTTATCTTCCGTCCTGCTGGTTAGATTATCTTCAGTATAAAGACCAAGATATGGCTCAGCTTTGGGTCACCCAGCTCCTCTGAGGATTAGAGTCCTGAGCATACTGTGAATGTAGAGTGCTCTTTTCTCTGTTCCGATATCCTTCATAAGGACAAAGGCCCATAAATCTCACTAAACTGCATCATGTATCAGTTGGCCAGTAAGTGTGAATGAGAAGCTGGTATTTCTTGGTTGAATTATATATCAGATACACACTGTACTATTTTCAATCATTGAAGATGCTTCTTTTTTTTTCATCACGTCACATTCGAAAGTTAGCACAAATAAAGCAGTTCTAGCAAAACTGGAGAGTATTGAAAGCTTTCTCAATGGTAAAAGAACATGTTTCGCTCTTCTCTGGGCTGACCTCCAAACAAATTTGATTGACAAATGGTTTAGCCAATAATCTGCCACATTTTTTTCAAGAGCCTGCTTTTTCATATTTTGTGAAACAAGATGGCTTGTTTCACAAAACATCTGCTGCATCAGGTTTTGGTTTTCAACCGTTCCCCTACATTAAATGTTTCTTTTTACTTTAAAATGTAAATTTGTCTTGGTAGCTAAATAATCTAAGTTATGAATGGGAATCCTTCGACAGTCCACTGAGGTTTTGTGATTTATTTATTTGTTGCATTATCTGTGTTTTTGTCTGTTGTTTTTAGCTTTAATTTTCCAGGAAAGTAAAGTGAACACACTCTTAAACACAGTTTTCTTTCAAGCAATAACCTGCTTCGTATTTAAACAGTGTCCACACATTCTAAAAGGGTTTGGAATGGATATACGATACATAGATATTTGACTGCCTGGTGTTAGTATGTTAATGATTCTGAAGAAAAGTACAGTATGGGAGAGCGGGGTCAAAAATAGAAATAGAGGTAACGATTCAAGACACAGGAAGAGGAAATACACAGTTGAGAGGGAATCTGGCAAAGGAAAAGGGACGGAAAGGGGACAACAAATATTCCTTTAAAGACAACACAGTGGGACAGTGTCACGACCGATTTATATCCCGTCTCCCTGAGGTCAGGATTACCGCACACTGCAACACGCATCGAGGCACAGATTGCAACACAAAGCTGCCTCTCATTTTCTGAATGGGTTGCAGGTTAATGTATTACACTTTATTGACACACCAACTAGAGAAAAAATAGGTTTCTGAGGTTTTGTGACATTTCTTTATTTTCAAACTAAAAAAGAGTCCCAACTAAAATCACAATAAACCATCTTTGAAGTGTTTTTCAACAGTTTTTAGAAACATATAAGGTCCTGATATCAAATACTATTTTCTTAAATAAAACCTGCATTTCAGCATAATTGTTTAAACAGACCCAAAAGGCAGCAAAGGACATTCATACCTGGTAGGAAAGAGAACTAAAGATAGACCTGATACAAAATGTGAATGACCCAATTGGGTAGATAAATTGGTTAGTGTGCGAAAAAAGAGGAGAGCTAAGCCATGGAGGAAAAGTGTTGTGATATGTCCTTGTTAGTCACTTTATTTCTGGAGAATTGTGGTAAATGAATGTCCTCCCCTGGAAGTAAAAACAGGCTGTCAAAAGTTCTAAGTATTAGTTCATAGTGATGCTAGTAGAGCACTATTAAACGTAAGCTTCATGGAATTCCAATTTTGGTTTTGACAGTGTAATGTTCAAGAAAGATTGAACAACGATTTAACTGCACGATGGATTCTGGTGGAAAAGCGCAACAAGAGATTAAAAGATGCGAGTTGGAAGGGAGATGCTGACAAGCGAAGAAATGCAGAAGAGTAAGAAGGAGAGATACGTGAAGAAGTAGGCTAAAGGAGAGAGAGGGGGAGGATGGATGAATGGTTGCGGAGAGAAAAAAGAGATTAAAATGTGTGAAGGAGGAAAAGCAGAGGTGGGCAGGCGGAGGAGGATAAAGTGGAGAGCGGCATATGACGTCCTGGATTATCTCCAAAGACTCCCAGCGCGATCCAGCTGCTACTGAAGGCCACTCTGGAAAAGCCTGTTAGCATTGGCAACAATAAAGGGAGGAAAGTAGTGAGCCTAGAAATGGGTGGGGAGAAATATGGAGATGAAGGAGATAATATTTCAAAAATATGTAAAGCGAAAGCAATCTGAAAAAAGAAAGGATAAACTAGAATACAGTTGAAAGGTTGATCCTGACAAAATGCAACTGAGGGGGAAAATAAACAAAGACATTACCTCCGAATTCTCAATGCTGCTCCTGTGACAAACAGAACATACTACATCATTTAAATCAATCAACACAAAGGGTCAGCTGGGAAAAGCTCAATTTTCAAGCATAATAATTTGTGCAGACCTCATTAAATAAGAAGTTCCCCTGATGCGTTTCGTGTAAAATATTTACACGTAATAATTGTCAGAATCCCCAGTGTCTCGATAGAGTTGTATAAAGCCCCATTTTCACAGTGTACAGTTTCAAATCAGGCAACTTTACATTTGCATTTAAGTTTGCACATTGAATAGAACTGTACAGAAGTCTCTAGAGAAAAAAAGGTGCCCATTAGAAAATCAAAATCAAAACGGCTTTTACTTTGGATAAGCATATCAGGGGTGTCTTATCTAGATCAAAATATGGCAAGACATCTGTGCCGGAGTTTTGACTTCACAGCTTGCACATTCTCAAGGGATTTCAATCTAGAAAGATCTCCCCAGGTAATAATGATTCCTGTGGGACTTCAGGCACAGGTTGGGGACGTTCCAGTTTGGGCCTCCGTTATTTGCTTGGATTAAAGATACTTTTTTTGTATATATTGTTTTCCTACCTCTCAAATGTGGGTCTGTTTAGTTAATGTCAGTGACAATGTTTGTGACCCTGAAAAGGTTGTAACATTTACTCATATCCAAAATACATTGAATACTTAATAATACATTATTAAGATAAAGTCAACCAGCCGAGCTCACTGATGCACAAGATACCATTTTGTGTGTATGTAACACACCAGGCTTTCAGCTATAAATCCATCTCGAGATATTTTAAGATTTCAAGCTACTTACATTTCCCCATTTTTCAAATGATTTTACTCATGTTTCATTTAAGCAATCACTCCAGTACAGGCGTACCGCAGTACTGTCGTACCAATAATGACGTTCAAGAACGGCCTTAAGTGTATGATTGGGATTCTGTGACACAAACTATCATTGTAATCAACAATATCGTAAAATAATTTCATAATGTGGGCTAATTTGCTCCCAAACCTACGCTTTCTGCTTGAGTTAATCTCCGTCAGAAAGTAGTTCCTAGAAAGTAGTTCCCATGGTGACTTTTTTCCAACGCATTCAACTCGTCAGTTGAAACAGCCGCAAATCTTTCGTTGGTTTTGTGGTCTGTGTCCATGTCCAACCATTCATCAATACTGAGGCCCCCCAACAAATCAAAATGAACTTTAAAATCTGACATTTTGTAGCTACCGATTTCCAACGAGAGACAATGTATAACAGTGTAACGGCTGTGTGTCGCTAAACGTCGCTATGGAAACCACACGATGTAGGCTCATGGAAGTAGTTTCGGTAGGCTAGTGGCGTGTGTAGGCCACTGGATACTTTGTGATTAGGCACGTTCTATTGGATCGTTGTTTGATCGTGGAATCAAACACGCCTATTGACCAATCAGAGAGCTTGCTCAAACCTATGTGTTATAGAATACATATTCAAGGTATTTTTTACAGTTCCTAAAATATCAGACACCAGGTGCTCATGGACACTGACCCTCTCTAAATCCACAGTCTGTTCAGAGAATGCCAGTGTCAATGTCCCACGGTGCTGAGAAGGTTAAAGTAATTTGGAAACTTTAACGATGCCTTTTTGCATATAAGAAATACCTATAACTCTATGAATAAGAAGTTCTTGCTCTACCATGCTGGTAGAGCAAGAACTGCTCATCTCTAGTCTGACTACAGAATCAACAAAGTAGTAAAAGAGAAGCCTGTTGGCGTTTTAAACATTCTCTGTCACTTCCCACGGAATAATGGTAGCAGGAAACATCCTCCCATGAGGCTCTATGATAATAGGCCCATATGTACCGGCCACAGTGATGGTAATTAATTGCTACTGAAAACTTGTGAGGTCGCTCTGCGGCGTACAGTGACCTCCAGACACGGGTAAAATGACACAGCGGGGTTTTTACAGAGTGGAGAGCCGCGTCGAGGGACGACTGTGAGAGGGGGGCAGATTAGTTAGCAATTTGACCTTCCCCATAAGGCACCAGCTCATCGCCTACTTCCTTTTGTCACTAGATTAGAGAGTTTAAATGGGAGGCCTGCGGTGTACTAACTGAACAGCACTGTAGGCTCTATCACCATATTTTTTGTGGTCCTGTTGCTATGTGGAAAACGTGAGGCAAAGGACAGAAAGAAACTGAGAGATACAAATGAGCAGTCATGACTGTACAGTACGTGTGCTTAATTTATTTCCAAAGTTATGATACACCCATGTGGATATATTGTATATTTGATACAAATGTTGTGGTTTGGAGCTTTGTAGTTTTAGGTGTGCATCAGTTTATTTCATCAGGGTTTTTCATCTCATGAAAAACAAAATCTCTACTACAGGCCATCAACATTACTTCACACATAATGCTGAACAGGACATTTTAATCCTTCCTTTTCTGTGAGATCTTTTCTTGAAAAAAACAAGAAGTGCTGCTGCCACTTAATTGGCAATCCAGTGCACTAAAATATGTCAGATTGTCTTAGTGTTTTATGGATTTCTATTAATTGTGAATGCATATGCTGAAAAACGTCAGATAATGGCGGCATATCTAGTTACTTATTGATAGAGTAATGCAAGAAAACATCAAAACCTTCTTTTGGGAAACGTCTACTGATGATTTGTTTGAATCTATAGCCATCCAGCGTAAAGACATGATTTAATATGTACAGTTTTGCATTGTGTTTTTTCTTGGCAATAGTGAGTGGATTTGATTGTTTTCCTTTCTTTTGTTTTCAGTGCTTGACGAAGACTCAAGGCTGTTGCATTGTCTACGTGACAGAATGCCAGATTTCTCAGCTGATGTAAAGGATACGTTGCTCAGTCTGTGCTCAGGCCAATAGAAGAAAAATAATCCACATTGAGAATTTGGCTGCTGCTCAGCTTTGATACACTTTAAAATGTGACTATGCACTTTCAACCGATCCAAACATTCTTGCTAAACTAAATCATGTTTTAAAAATGTGATTATGAGATAGCAGTAAACAATCTTTAAACTGTCCATTTATAGTCCACTAGCAATCTTAGTAGGCAATTCATGCTCGCTTGCGTTAGAATGTTTGCTCCATCTATCTATCTTTGTTTCAAGCTAGGATGTTACCAGTGTTCACATAAGGAACTAAATGCCAACCAAATTAGTGTCAAAGAGGACTTATTTAAGTCTGAAAAAAGCTTTGTTCCAATCCAGTTGAATCAATAAGATAAAAGAAAAAAAGGGTTATTAGCAAATGTAGTTACCTTTTAGTTTATCAACAGTTTTCTGTCAATGCATTTCTAGGCAAAGCCACATGATATTTTCAACCTTCTGTGACTTTTTTATTGCCAAATATCCAGTTAATTAGTCAAAGGAACATTCATATTAGGTAAGATATTTCCATCAGCAGTTGATTTATTACCCCGGCGGTTCCTGGTGTATTCATCAATTTGCCCAATGCTTTTACTCATACACACAGGACTGTGCTCCCCTATCAGTAATAACAACATCCTCCAGACTTGCCTTCGGCAGCTGCAGACTGAGGGAAGAAAGAAGCAGTACTTGAATAATTGAACAAATCAAGATCCCAGGCTATATATTTATATGGTATTGGTAATGAGGCCGCTAGAGATAGTACCTCAAGTTGCAGAGAGGAATAACATCTTTATAAGCTCTGCAGCTTTTCTATACTGCACTGAACCTGTGCTCAGGTGATGACTTCACTGACTGGACTATGCTCTCTTCCTTTCAACCCCCTGGACCTGCTGACTGATCACTAATGTTATTGTTTGTAATATCTCCAGATTCTCAAGAGAAGCGCCTCCTAGAGTTCATCTTACTGTGTGTTGGTCTGTGGGTATCTTTTTCAGTGGTGTAATACATACAGTATAGCAGCCAACGGTGGTTTATTAGATTATATGTGTGTGTTAGCAGTTGTTTAATCCTTTCTATCTATTGCAATTTGACATATTGAGCCCCTTCAGTCCCATGTGACTCTGCAAAGGCACCAAATAAACCCGGAGAACACAGTTGATTTAGAATTGGCGACCAATTTGGGGCATCTTTCAGGCTTTTTTTATATAGTTATATCCCTATAAGGATTACAAAATCCAATTGAAATGACCAAACCTGTCCACCTGCTTCAGCACACACACTTTGTCAATCATGTGAACCTCCCATTTCTAAAGTGTGTCCTCAAACATTTAGTTTTTCTCACTCCATCCATTATGTTATAATGTGAGAGTTGAAGGAGTCTTACAGAGATCAAGGTCTCTTTTTTTCAATTATTTCCTGTCTTTTCTGTCTCCAACATTATTTCCATCTTCTGTCATTCCTTGTGTGATGTATTAAAGCTCTTCCTGTTGCTGTGATCTCAAACTCATATGCAGAGTAAAACAACTGCTGCGAGCCTTCAAGTTTAGCCTTTACCTCATTCTCCTCTACAGGAAACACAGCCACCAAGTTTGGGACAAAATGACTGATTATAGGTATACATTCACAACACATTCTCTCTCTGACACACACTCCTCTAGCTACAGTTGAGTAGTTGGACGTGACATGACTTCTCTCTGGGGTTCATTGCTTCGCCTGGCTGACCATAAAAGACCTGTTTCATTTTCGCTGCAAATTTCATCCCTGATCATTTTCTGCTGACGGGCAGGGGCTCACTTATCAGATCCCAGCTCTCCCTAACCCAGCCCTCATCCATCAATCCCTGTTACATTATTTAAACTGTGGTTTTAATGTAAAATAACAGCCAGCGTCTTGGCTCTGCTAAGGGAGAACTGAGTGTAATCTCTGTTGAGTATTAGTTCTCCTAACTAGTTTTAAAACCAAAATATATCCTGAAGATTTAATTCCTCCCACACATGTTTAGAACATTAATGGCACAGATTGATGTTGGGTGACATCAGTTGATACCCACTACTACTATTCTTATCTGTCAATCATTGTTCTTGGCAAAAGTCAAAAACATGTTTAGTGCGATTTCCAATTAGATCCATACGTCTTAATGTGACCCTGTTAAAATGCACATGGTTAAGTTCTGGGTCCACTGCTTTTCATGTTTAGTTTACTATGCTGACACTATAGGTTAAAAAGCATGAGCTATTGCTCTGCGGATGACAAACAACTCTTTATAGCTTTTTATACTGGTGATATCACAAATATGAAAAATGCATTTCTAACATCAATGTATGGATGGTCCTAGTGTATCCGTCCAGCTCAACAAGTTGGTGTTGTAGTACATTAACCAATATCTTGCTCCCCTGGACCTGGATCTTGTTTAGAAATGATAATCAGCTTTGATCTAACTTTCCATCCCAATAAAACAGCAGCCCTTTATATAAAGAACAGATCAGGCCGATTCCTTTTTCAAACTTTTAAGATTTCCATTTTCTATTATATTAACATTTCACTTTCAATATGAGAGAATTGTTGTATTCACACTGGGCACATCAATGCACAGACCTATTCACTCTCCGCTTTTGTGCAAGATGCTCTCTAACATTCAATACAACTCACAGCTCAGCCGCTTCACTGCCAGTGCTGACACGTCGATCAATCTGCATATGCCAAACATTGCGTTGCATGGAAGTGTCTGACAATCAGTCGCAACAATCCCGACAACACTAATCAAACAGCAGATACAAGGCTTACGAACACAGCAAAGCTATTCGCTTATCAGCAGCCGGCAGCACAGTTCTGTACTCTCTACGTTAAGTTCATACCAATAGATGGACATTTCAATGGCACTTCAGTTCACTCCAGTAAGTTCAGCTTTATTCAGTTTGACTCCCTCCAGCTCAATGCAATTTAACAAATTGAATGCAATTCTCAGCTTATATGAAATGAGTCGCGAAATGTGGGATTGTGGCCAGCCCAGCAGTTTGTGTTTGGTAAGAGCAATCTGATCTCAGATCTCACCTCAGAGCAGAAGTGTTTAATCCGCACTGTAGTCCCTTTAAATAATATACTGTATGGGCATAAAGCTAATATGAAACAAGTGTATAAGATGTCTGACAATCTCCAATAAGTGTCCACATTTGCCTTTGTAAATGAATGTAATTGTGTCACTTTAAAGGGGACCTATCATGCAATGAATATGTGTCCTCGGTGTGTCAGGGAACTCACCAGGTGTCAGAAAACACAACCCTCTCTCTTTTCCTCCATACCCAAATCTCTAAAAACGGGGCTGCAACGGAGCTGATTATTATTTGAAGTTTTCTGACGTCAGAAAAGGGGTGCTCCGCCTATATGGGCAACTCTCCACCTATCAGGGGAATGAGAGACCGCTTGAAAGCGCTGGAGACGCTGTAGTACATATGCCAGGCCTGTAAGTGGCGCTGTAGTCTGCCACAAAAGCAGAATCAGCCCTTGCAAAAACAGGGCTGGAATAGATCAAATAGAGCGAAATCAGGCATGGCTAAAATGCATGATCTGTTTGGTAGTTTGAAAAAAAAACTTCACAGACATGTTTTATATAGATATGGTCCTACAATATATGTTTCAAATATAGCATGATTTTTAGATTAATCCCAAATAAAGACCCCTTTTCACTGACTTCCTTTTTCCTCAATTTGACAAACAAGACCGATTTAAGCAAAAATGCAAATAAATTTNCCTCACTACCCTGGCTTCCAATTCGGTTCCCAATTGATTTTAAAATCCTTTTATTTGTTTTTAAAGCACTAAATGGGCTGGCTCCTGCCTATATAGCTGAACTCCTCCAGCGCTACACCCCAGCCAGAGCTTTAAGGTCGGCTGACCAGCTGCTGCTGATAGTGCCCAAGACCAGGCTCAAAATCCGAGGTCACCGAGCCTTCGCAGCAGCTGGCCCTAGGCTCTGGAACACTCTGCCCCTCTATGTGAGGTCGGCTGAGATCCTAGGGTTTTTTTAATCTACTCTTAAGACACACTTCTTCTCCCTGGCCTTCTAGTCAGAGCGGAGCACGACTCCTGACTATTCCCTGTGTTTTTTATATATCTGTTGTAATTTATTGTCTTTTATTGTGATTGTAATAATGTGTTTTTATTACATGTACAGCACTTTGGCTCGACCAAAAATCGCTTTTAAATGTGCTTTATAAATAAAACTTGATTTGATTTGATTGTTACGAGGGGAACAAAAATAATCTGCGGCATACCAATAAAGAATGTACTAATTGGGTATTAAACATTTTCCAAATCAGGAGAACTCAAATGTGCTTAGAGAGAGAGAGGCTTTGAAGAGATGAATTTGAATAAATCAGAAACATTTGTGTGTTGCAGGAGAGATATTTTGAGATTACCTCATGAGTTGGTTGTACTTGGCCAGCCTCTCAGATCTGCAAGGGGCACCGGTCTTAATCTGCATGACAAAAAAAGGCAAATATAATAAGGCTGTATCAATTGCATCCAAACTGAAGTATGTGTAGTCTAATGAAGAGAAGGAAACATTTCATAAATAATGTTTTTTTTATTGAAAAGTGATTAATTAGATGCAAGGACATTGAACAATAAAAGGATATTGAAGCACATTCCTTATTTCTGATTCGTTATATTATTCTAAATATGTGAAAAATCATTAAACTTCAAAGATAAAAGTATGCCATTTATCTAATGCTCCATGCTGTCAGAGTTCTTTAGGTAAGTGTTTTATGAGTAAGACTTTAGTTAGTCATTTGAAGACGTGTATTGAGGAATCAGTTAGTTTTTGAAGTGAGATGAAATGTCACGCCAAGTTGCGTGCTCGTAAATAAAGTTGCTTGTTAGCAATTAAAAACCTGTACTCTAAAAGAAAATATGAACCTGCGAAATGTAGGCGTATTATTTGTGTGAGTGTGTGTTTGTGCGTGTGTGTGAGTATTTACCTGTCCAGTGCAGAGTCCCACCACGAGGTCAGCGATGAACGTGTCCTCTGTCTCTCCTGAACGATGGCTGACCATCACACCCCAGCCATTAGCCTGAGCCAGTTTACACCTGAGAGACACACAGAAGGATACTTTACTCAATAACTGTCATTAAGTAAAATTTTAAAGCACTTACATTCTCTATGTTCTTTTGTATTTCAACTTAGAGACCTCCCTAAGACATTTTGTACAGGGGCGGGACATCTCTAAGTGGTTGACCAATCAAAAAAAAGAGCCAGCCAGCTAACCAATCAGAGCAGACTGGGCTCTAGTTTCAAACAGAAGGTGAAAATAGGTGCTGCAGAATAGTCAGGCTTTTTAAACATTAAAGCAAATAACCTAAATAATGCATACTGTCTATGTCCTCTAAGCGTCCAAAGTATTGTTTTCTTTCATACTTAATTCAGTAGCCATCATGTGAATGGGTGTATGAAACCACCATTGTGGGAGTTTCTACTTCTGTTCATCAATCTTAGGGTTAATATATTAGATTGTGATTTATTAGTGGCGACAGCTCGTCTGACACTTTAACCTGCTAGCATGAAAATTAGGACTCTGGGTGTCTCGGGTCAGATTTGAGGTTCTAATAAATGAACAAGCCGTCGCTCTTGTTCCTACTTATCCTGCTGAGATATTAGAGGAATATATCATATTAACCACATTATGTGACGGATACGATACATCACCTTTCCTGTCATCAGCACCATTTCATTTCACCGTGCTCCTCTCTTCCTCCTCCTCCTTCTCCTTCTCCTCCTCCTCCTTCTCCTCCCCTCCTGAAGTAATCCAGCTACACTGTCATGACTGATAGCTTCATAACCCTGAGTGACGTTTTGTTAAGTCAGAAATTGATGACACACACACATTCACAAGAGGGCAGTCAATGTTATAGCTGCATCAAAACATTTGATTGACAGCCTGTTGTCATTTCCTGTCCTACGTTTATCTCCCACAAAGGCCGGTGTGATGCTCCTCCTCTCAAGGCACAAGGTCAACATGGCTGACAGGTAACGAGTGATGTGACAAACACATGTGTTTGCGTGCCTGTGCGTGTGTGTGTGCGTGTGTGTGTGTGTGTGTGTGTGTGTGTGTGTGTGTGTGTGTGTGTGTGTGTGTGTGTGTGTGTGCAAAAAGCAACAACTTTCTACAGTGCCTCTAATTGAGTTTGGAAAAGGGAATCTGTGTAAATTAAATGAGAAAAATATGAGAAGCCTTTATTAGTTATGTATGTAATGTTTAAAAGTCAACACTATTACATTTTTTGAATATCTGTTTGCAGGTTTAGCTGAGTCTGCTACTCTATATATCCTCCATCTACATCCATTTATAAGCATCTTCACATCCTTTATAGAAATGTTTGAAGGATTTCAGTGAACCACCCTATTTTTGGAGTGTGCTAAAAAAGGGTGGATTCAGGTAGAATCTGTAATGGATATTATTGTATCCTGTGTCTCTACACTGCAAACATGATCAACAAGTCAGTGGAAGTAATTTCCTGTAGAGCTGAGAGCAAAAAAGTAATTTGGTGAATGTGTTGACTCTAGCTAACCTTGTCTACTGAGAGTGTGATGATCACTGCTATTTAAAGTCCTTTCTATTTGTGAACACCTACTGGGATGGCAAAGAAGTGCAATGGTTTGCATTGTTGCCTGACAGCTAAAGAGCATGTAGTCATGCAATTATAAAAATGAAGGGATTTTGGACACTTATTCAAAAAGCCCCATGGAAAGGCTGTTCTGTTACAAAGGCAGCTTTGGTGCGGTTTCCGGTCCAGGGACAGAATTATGCCCCAACTGTGTAAGGCAGAGATGTCTCAACATTTATTTATTGATATGTCTGAGCTCCTACGGTTATGCACAATGTAACAGTGCCTAAGAGCATTGAACTCATTGTTAAGCAGATTACAAATTGAGTGTTTCTTCTATGCTCTCATGCATATTGGCTGATATAGTCTGAATCTGTATATGTCGTGCACCTGGCAGCAGAGGTTGCTCAACATTTACATCATTAATTTCCCTTTAAATCTCTTTGACCTTCGCTTTGCAGGATTGATAGACAAAGTCCCAACTCTGCTTTGCACATTTATTGTGTAACTGTAAAACCTCAGGTTCAAGCCCAGCTTTTTAAACATGTCAGTCCTCATCTCCCTCTTAACCTTTCTATTAAACCCACCCTCAATGTGTGCTGTAGCATACACAAAATAATTGTATCTTGGAGAATTTAGAACAATAAATGTTCCTCGTGCTGTTTAACAACAGCTTACTGTCGGCTCTATTCTGGCCGTGTACAGCTGTGTTTTGGAACAGTGTGTTTTGTAACGACGTAAGAGATTGAAACCTAGCCTAGGGCAACATTCACAGAGAGAGAGGCTATGCATTCGAGGAAGCTAACGGCAGATTTGTCATGCTCCTGTTTGTTCTTGTCCTTGTCTTTGTAGCATTCAGTGTGTAATTCTGTTCCATTTCCCTTTAAAAAAACAGAGAAATGTTCCTTCCAGTGCTTTCCCCCTGCGTCCTCTCAAAACTCTCTCCTCCTTTGAGTTTGTCTTGACAGCATGAGGTCCAGTGGACTTCTGTGACTGAGCCATGAATTGAGGATGGGCTATATGAAAGGACAACCAATTACTCTAATTTCATGCTTTGTCTCCCATGTCCTTCCGTTCTTTTGAAGATGTAGACAAAATGTGACAATTGTCAGTGTCAATCTGCTTCATCTGAAGACTCTATTGAGTCACAGTTACATTCAAGCAAGTCCTTTCGGTATCCTTTTGGTGCAGATGGTGTTTTGTTTATTTTGAGAGGGGCTTTTAGATTGAAAAGTTCCTCATCTCTTTGTAAGTGCTCTCATTCTTGGTTGCCCTTGGCGGAGCGCACTTGATATGCGTTGCGCTGCAGATCCATAAAGGCTACCTCTTCTGCTGTTGCTCCTAAGATAAGCTTTGCTAAAGGATTGAAGCCCTTATTTACCCCTTCAAGATGAATGGGAAAGGCATAGGGAGGATTTATCACAGTCACATGCAGATCTCATAGCCGCCATAGTATATTTGCAGTTAGCATGCTAAAGCATTTCATGTATGACATTGCCAAAAGTAGCCTGAATCTCTAGATGTGTGTCTTAAGATATTAGAAAAGTGATTGTCTCAGAGCTGCTATCAGTTTTCCTGTGATGGAACAATGATCATGCGAGAGCTGGGAGAAAAATGACTGTAGGGAATTTGTGATGGTTAGGAGATTAACCACCTGACCAGCTTTTCTCACTGCATGGCAAACTCAACAAATCGTACTGCACAAATACAGCCAGTTTTACAGTGCACTGTTTATTTACTTTGCTTTTAGCCTGAGGAAGAAATATCCATTGAACAAATATAAAGGACTAAGTTAATTCTCTTTTATTAAAGCTCCGTTTCTCCATATTGTTATGTTAGTATGAAAGTGGTTTCTCACAGCAACAAACCCACAGAGAAGTATCATTAGGTCTTTGAGCCTTGTAGTCTTTTTAAAGTAAATCTTTGGGTTATACAAACAACTTGCTGTGAAACATAATTATAGGACATTTCAGGACAGAGTAAGGTAAATATTTTTGAGCTCTTGTACAATGGGTGACTCAGTGACCAGCATGATCGATTTGCGTTGATTTAAAGGTACCGTTCAGCTCAACTGACAAATCCCCTTCGATGACCAGACAATGAGATAAGGGAATTAGTCACAATCTCTTAATGTCCCAATCTGAGGTAGTAAGCTCTGTTCGGCCTCTTATGGAAACCAGCTTATTGAATTCTTAATGCCAGGTTGTCATCTTGTTCCCTGAAGTGGCCAGCAGTTATTTCTTATGCCAAAAATGCCGCTTGCTTACAGATCAATATGGCATTTCCTACCTAATATGTTCAGTGAGGAAGAAGTTGTGTGAAAGTAGTTTTCTTTTTTTGTTTAGCTGAATATTTTATGTCACCAGTTTTCACTGTTTCACAGACTTTTATTTCATAACCATTATCTCAGCCTCAGTGTTTCTCAGAGGACCCAGAATGCAATCTGTCATCCGACAGTGACAGTCACACCCAACAAAGACGGCCTCTTCGTTTCTGACTCACTGAACCCATGGCAGCGGTGCCAAGCGACGCTAAACGTTGCAGCGTTTTTTGTGCTTTTTCTCGTCCTATTCTCCTCCAGCGGAGTGTTCGCTCATCAGAGCATGCCTGTCTGCCGCCTGCCAAAGTCATCATCTACATCACCGCGCTCCAATGGAAACACAATCACTACTTTCTATGGAAAACCAAACGTCAGGGTATAATAGGAGCAATATGTTTAGCTTCTGTCTCCATTCAAACAATGTTAGTGAAATGGCCAGAGAAGGCGGGTGTATGAGGGAGAAATAAATTAGTAAATTAAACAGAACAAGATCGACTGATGGTGGAAACGACATGGCTGGAAATTAAGCAGCTGTTCCTCCCTGGGGTTAAGATCTGCTTTAGAATACAAACATAGAATTTAACCTTTATGATGAGTTAAATCATTACTTTAATACATTTTCTGGCATTTTCAAAGTTGTAAAATCCTGTTGTGCTGGCAAATACGTTTTTATATTAAAACTTTCATTTAGAAAGTCTTACACAAAACCATCACATAGACGTTTTTACAAAATACAAAGTATTATTCTTTACAGATTATTCAACCAGTTTTCACCTTCACATGGAGTTTGCTTAGATCCAACAGACTTTAGAAAAACTACAGCTACTTTAAGTTAAAGCAGCCTCAATCTTTACAAACAGATATTTGCATATGAATGGAGAGCAAAGGGACAATATTTTGCTTAAGGAAGCATCCTATAGTCCCAGGCCTAGGATCAATACAAATAAACAGTCCTTTTGTGGGAAAAAAATGATGATTTAGGTTTCCATTAGTTCAAAAATAGTTATAACCGTCCTCTTTAAGCTGGAATTCAATTATTGCGTCTCAAATTGCTAACTGCCCTGTGGTGTAAATCACACATGTTATCACATATATGATATATTAATATATTCACCCTTTGTGGGGAGTGCAAAAAACTGTGCAGTTGTTTTTAATATCACACCAGATTAATTTCCATTATGGTGATTCATTACTATTTAAAATGTAAATTAAGAGAGGGTTAATCAATACCTAGCCACATAACAAGATATACATGTTTTGTTTAATTTAAATAATAAAAGTAGGAAACTAATTAGTTAAATGTCCACATTCATTAAAATAATACAATTATAATATTTATTGTATTTATTTAACATTGTCTCACTTACTTATGTCTTCATGTTTGGCCTTTTTTTCTGTTTTAGAACAAGGTGTGTTTTAGTCTGTATATGTAAAGTAGAAAGCGAACATGCAGTCCACGTAACATTATGTCTCAATCCGTACACTTAAAACAAATTGAGGTTATGAGTTAGCACAAGAAAAATGACTTTGAGAATCACCTGATACCTGATGTCAAAAACTTCTTGCGTCTTCTTTTGTATTATCCAAAAAGTGAACTTTATGTTTCAGACTCTGTAATCCTGTCACTTTTAATGGAGTCATGGTAGCCATTAGGATACCCTGTATAGATTTGCTGTCAATCATGCTGGCAGCATCTGCTCACTCAGAAGCAAAGTTGCCACCGTCCTTGTTAGCATCACTGTCGCCTTTAGCTCAAATCCTAATAACCCGGAAGCAGGCGCTGGACTGTACCTCACACTCACTCTCACATTTAATGAGAATCTCTACCAGATTACTACCACCGTGACACCAATTACCTCCTACCTCCTCCATAGCTTCAGTTGTGTTCAGCAGAAAATGCTTCCCTTATGAGCTAACCACATGGCAGGAGCCTGGCAGATGGCACAGTGGTCATTATCCTACTGGTCTTGTCTCTATATGCACCTTTTCTCTCTTAACTCCACTCTCACCTCTTGACTCCCAACACTTCCCTCAACTATCCAACTTTGAGGCCATGGAGAGCTGAGAGCTGTCTTTATAGTGAGTTCATGAGGTGAACTTGACTGTTCACTCTTTGATTGTACGGTAGCTTGCATATAGTGGGATCAAATCATAGTTTACTAGCAATAGAACTGATTTGAAGGATGCTTTCAAAACCACTTTAGACCCGTTTGAAAAAAAAACAATCTTACATCTGTTTCAGACAATGAAACCATCTCACTCAATCCAACGTTTTTGAAAGACTTGTGTGCATAGTTGTTTTCTTTCTCTGTGACACATTTCAAAGATGCTACATCTCTGATTATGCAGCAGTAAAGTGTCCCTGTGCTCACTGTAGCTTAGCTGCTAATAGGAAGTTAATGAGAAACCACTCCATATTTAAGTTCAATTTAGTGCAGCCGAGTCCACAATTGGTTGCAATCCTACAGTGTTTCTGCAAATATAACAACTACACTTAAAAAAAGCAGTTTTGTCAGGCATATTTTAACATTAGAGTTGACTCCATTCAGACTTTATTCCTTCAAAAACCCTGTTCATTTCTTGTTAGAGCGTTTGAGTATTGGTCTGCTCCCTACGACGTTCATAGCATAGTCCTTATGATGATTACTTACTGAGCATATCTGCTTATATTGCACATAAGCCGGAAGGCCATTGTTACTTATTAAAAATGCATGGGGAGAAACTTTACTGATGCAATACTGTAAATTAAACACAGTGGGTTGGTTTGTTGCGCACAGCAGCGTTTTGCGAGAATGGATAATGGTTTCTGTCGAGCTGTGATACAACAAAAATCCCCTCTAAGCCATACAAATGACTTTGACTGTAACTTTTTTATGACAAAAACAAATCACAGTGTCGGAGAAAATTGAAGGCGAATCACAGGGTAGGAATACAACTCGAGTCAACGTGCTTTGCATCAGCTGATGGTGACTGACAGTGTCATTGATTGTTAGCGATTTCAGATCACTCTCAGGGATTTCAGTGAGTCCCCTTCCTCTGATGGAAAAAGACATGCCTTCTGGCAAAGAGGAAGGCAAGAAAGAAGACGAGACGTAGAACACAAATTCTAGAAAAAGGCAGTGTATGACCTCTGGTTCCAGTAAATATTGTAACAACAGCAAAACAACAGATTCAATTCTACTGCTTAAAGTAAGAGAGTAAACTATCTTAGAAATCACTATTCAGTGCTTTAGAGAAAGACATTATAATATGTTAGAACAACAAAATCAAACGTTCTATACTTTTTCTTTCTCACGGCTTCAGTTTATATGTGATGGTTTGCCAATCAGGATTTTGTTTTTCTAAAGTGGCTTTCAAAATGGCTAATTAAGGGGGAAATTGAGTTAAAGGAGCTCAGGAAAAAAGGAAATAGCTGAATTAACCAACTCTTTAGTTCTGAAGTTTCAGAGCTGTGTCAGCAGCACTGAGCAAGTTGTGAAAATAAAGAAGTTACAGAAAATAAGCACTCGTCCTTTAATAATTAGTTCAAACATTGATTTGAATGTCAAAAGGTCTTGCATATAACACAGTGTTACTTTATGTAAACACTTGTGCTTTTATATATTTTAACCTCTGACGAGTATCCCCCCGAAGTTTCTGTGTCTTTATTGTCTCCCCTCATTCTCTTCCGTCCTGAGATTAGTGTAACAAGGTTAAAGCCTATTGACCAGATATCAGTACAACTCACATAATAATTGCCTCACTTTGAACACTCAAATCATTTTATAGCTATAGTTGGGTGTATTATTGCAACTCTTTTATCATCTTTCATTGGTACAAATAAATTGGATTATGAGGAAATGATTACAATCCAAAATGGAAATATAGATTTTCTTTGGTAAAAACAACCTCTGGCATTGTGCTCATATACGATTAAACTGTAAAAAAAAGGCCCCATAAGAGATGTTTTGTCAATTTCCAAATAACTTTTCCATCTGATAATGATAATCACCTCGTATTCAGCCTTGCTCTGTTGTTTTGTTTTGGCCTGTGTTGCTTTAATATTTGACAGCATCATTCCGATATTGTTATGAGGAGGAAAACAATAAGGCCTTTTTGATGAACTTGAGTTAATTGTTTAATCAAGAGAACATCCAAACTGCCTGATGTAAGCAGAACAGGACTCACACCTAGAGAAGAAAGAATAGAGAAAAAGTAAACAAGTGAAATTGTATTAAATAACTATATTTATTCATGATGACATCCATGAAACAATCCATATTCAACCAAAGGTGTCTGCATCTGGACTGGCTGTGCGGACAGTCTGGGCCTGTAATTGGCTGTTTTCATGCACAGAGTGAAGCAGGCTGGGCATGATCCAGACACTCTGCCTGTAAGGGGCAGGTTGGGGATTTTCTGCCTTTTCTCACACAAGAACACAATAAAAACAACAGCATCCATTATATATCACTGCGGGGATGACGTACAGAGACATACCTGGAGGGACTCTCTGACAGATGAAGAGCTGAAGCTGACAGAGAGACAAATGATGGGCAAACAATATAGAGAATGGCAGGTAATGTTCCCTGTGTGTTCTTTCGTCCATAGAGAGAGTGATGAATGTACACAGAGGCGCACAAAAAAACAGGCAAGAGTAGATAGATGGTTTATTTGTTATTCAACCCTTTCCCAGACGCAGAGATTATCTATTTGGATGAATTAAACATCCGAAAGGCGGAGCATCAGAAGCATAAGGGTTCTGGGTAAGTGACCTCAGATTGAACTCCACTCAAAGATGCAGGAGTTGGTGGAAAACTGTAGCTGCAAACCTGACTTTAATGGGGAGAAGTCTGTTAGTAAACAAGCCTGTATAACATTGTGTTAACAAACGTCATGTATATTTTTATTTATTTAGTTCCTGAGGTTTTGGCAACTATATGTTTGGAGACTCAAAAGTGGCACATTTCTAGTGAAATAAGGAGGAGTATTCTTATCATTTTCCAGTTCCCATTAGCTCCTGCAACATCAGTTGCTTATATTCCTGGGGTCAACACAAAGCTTACCTTTGATGAGTTTTCTAGCATCTTCAGGTAGATTCCGGAAAAACAAGTCAAAACAGTAAAGTTTTGAAATCCTTTTGTGCTGGAAAGTACGTTTGTTAAAGTAACACTTTCATTTAGAAAGGCTTACCCAAAACCATCACATAGACATTCAGTATTGACTCAATGCCAAAGTATTGTTCAACCAGTTTTCACATACACATGGAGTTTGCTTATATTTAACCGACTTGAGAAAAATTACGGATACTTTAAAGGTCACCTATTATGACAAATAATTTGTTTCATGTCTTTTATACATATACATTTGTGTCCCCTCTGTGTAAAGATATTCTGAAAGTTTCACGAAAATGATTGTCTCTCTTTTTGTCCTGACCCATTTACATAAAAACCTGTCTGAAAATGAGCTGATCAGATTTTGGCCTCTTTATGATGTCATAACGATGTTGTGTCTTGTGTAACCATTAGCCAATAACCAGAGATGGGGTCGTTACTAAAAAAAAGTAATATATTACATATTACATATTACTTTTTTAAAAAAGTAATGTATTACACTACTTCGTTACTGTCTACATAAAGTAACTCGTTACTTTACTCGTTACTTTACTCGCAGGGCCGGCCCGCCCATCCCTACAGGCAGATCACGCAGACTGCGGCGCACCTACAGTGTAAGCGCGCCACAGTTTTGCCTCTGCGAGACTCCACTTGCACCCCCAATTACTATTGCATTAAGGAAGACATAACACAAGTCTTTCTTTTGATATGCTCTTTAATAAAATAGGCTACCAGCCTACCACAACAAGCTAACAGTCTGTGAAACGTAAAGACACTAATTAATGAAACCAGTTCAATTCACATTATTCTTATCATTCTTTATGAGCGCAGTAACGGTAAGGTATCTAATTACTTATTTATTTAGTTTTCCATAACTTAGTAACAGAGATGGTTAAAACTAAAGTGGTAGAGACATGGCAGAATTCCTACAATGAAGCGGGACATTGAACTGTTCATCCGTGAGAGGGCAATCAAGAAAAGAGAGCGAGCGGCCCCGTTGAGGAAGTTTACAGATGAGAAGACTCAGCCATGTTTATGCAGCACTGCACGTGGAGATGTGGACGCGCAAATTGCGCAGATTACGTAGGCCTACATGTATACAAACCTGCGGCGGTAACCCCTCTTGTCTGTCAGTGAGTGTGATTATTTTATAAAAGTAACGAAGTAACGCGTGCCGGGGCAATGTTAGTAACTGTAGTGTGATTACTGAATTATAAAAGTAACACGTTACACTACTCCGTCACCGACAAAAGTAATATTATTACAGTAACGCGTTACTTTGTTATTTTGTAACGCGTTACACCCAACTCTGCCAATAACCAACCAAGATAACACCTGCCCACCTTATCACCTGAATCTCCTCCTAGAGCACCATTGTGTTCTTTTTAACAAAATACCTCTCAGAGGGGCATGGGGAGTGGCTCCTTATTTTCATCAATAAGAACAGACAGAGAATCAGCACTTTTGAAACAGGGCTGAAACAGAGGGGATTATGGGATGCTACAATGCATGATCTGTTTGGTATTTCGAGCTAAATACTTCAGAGACATGTTTTGTATATATCTGAGACCTAGAATATAATGATGAAAATGTGTATAATAGGGGACCTTTAAGTTAAAGCAGCCTTAATCTTCATAAACATGCATTTGCATATGAATGGAGACTTTTAAAGCATTACATACACTGACAACATCCAGTAATAACAGCATACATACAAACATTGCCTGACTCCTGTTAGTCCAGCCCAAAATCTCAAAGCAATCACAATGTTGGTTAACCATGAACGACTGAAGTGTATCTATGCGATCCCCATGCTTTTAAAGGAGCATCAAATACCTAATCATGCGGCGCTATATTGTACAGGGCTAAAGTTTTATGATTTTTTTAATACATTTTTTTGTAGCCCACAATCACACAACCATACATTTTTACAACAAAATTAAATAATAATAATAATAATGTATATGTTTGTCTGGTCCAGACTGCCTGTTAGCCATGCAGAATATTATTTTATTTTAAGGATGAACAATTGCACAACTGTGTGTACTACAATTCAACCTGAAATTAGTCTGTGTTTTAAAAAAAAATTAGATTCCAACTCCACCCACTGACATTTAACTCAAACAATGAGTCTTTTTAGAGCATCTGCCTCCACATCAGCTTTGCTCAGCTGCCATGTCTTCACTATCTCATCCATCTTCTGTTAAACTCTTTGAAATCTGTCTGTGTATGTGATCTTCTGCCTCGCTTCCCCTGAATATTGCCCTCACTATATCTTCATTATGAGACCGAGCCTCCCTGTGTTCCTCCTTTATTTACTACAGGCCTATTAGGGATTTCCCCTTTATTTATTGATTAATACATCATCAAGTGGAGCTCCAGCCGCAGCCGGGAACAATGGAGAATTTCCCCTGGTGTCTGCAGCCTTCATCCCGACTGCCCACTTAAGATTCAGACTCGCCTTGCCTGTTAGACAATGAGTGTTATTATTCTTTTATTTATTGATATATTTGTTCTAGCCACCAATGCTAGTGAGAAAGTGGCAGCATCTTCATCGTGGCTTATGTAGGAGTAAAAGAGAACAAACAAATACTCACAATTGTTGTAATAACCAGGCTTCAAAAGGGTTTTTTGGGCGTGGACATGATGTAGCTTAACCTGTTTTATTGGCAAATAAAAGGATTTGAACCTCTTTTAGCAATAAAGCACCTTGCTTTTTTCTTATCAGAGGCAGGCGCTGTGAAACTGCTGGATGTTACATCAAAGCGTGAAGTACTCCCCTAACCTACAAAATCAGCCTCACCACAAACAAGCAGGCAGAGAGAAAGGGATCAGTGTTGGAGGGAGGAAGAGAGGAGGCAAGAGGGGAGAGGAGAGGAAAGAAAGTGGAGCTTTGTAGGAGAAGCTTTGTAGGGCTTTTTCCTCCCTCGCTGTCAGGCCACAGAACATTAAAGTGGAGGAGAGGAATTTGCATTCTTTAAATCGCTTCTTTCTCTCTTTCCCCCGATCACATGCTGACCACCGTGCACGTGCACTCACACATGCATGCTCTTACATAATTTACTGAACTTTCCTGCCGAGATGTTTCCATTCCCCACATTTTGCTAAAGCAAACAGTTAACATGATAAATACTCAACTTTACAGTGTTTGAGGGTCAACTAAAAAACAAGAAAAGCCTTTTTGACAGCCCGTGAGGTAGAATCTGCACCTCTCTTAAATATCCTACACTGAAGACTTGAGTTGGAATTAAATCCAAGAAATGCAACTTTGAGACTTCAATAACTTGAGACTTCAATAATGGGCTTCACATGAAACTTGAAAGCAAGCTAAGAAGGGATATACTTCCCACAGTCTGCAGTGAGTCAGTGGAAATGTAGGGTACAAGAAGAGGTATAATGGTCCTGAAGGTACATCATATTCAGTGGGAGAACACAAGTCTGCTTGGCTGGCAGCAACTAAAAGAAAACATTCTCATACATTGGAGCAACAAAACACAGCTGGTTGTTTTTCAGTGCCTTCCAAAGCTGTCAACACACACACACACACACACACACACACACACACACACACACACACACACACACACACACACACACACACACACACACACACACACACACACACACACACACACACACACACACACACACACACACACACACGCACGCACATACACACACACACACACACACACACACACACACACACACACACACACACACACACGCACACACACCTCATGTGCAAACAACATCCTCAAAATGTCAAACATCTTTGCAAAAGGACAAAACAAATCTGAGCAATTTCCTCAACTGATTACACAGTAATCAATCGATATTTTTAAATCAAATACAAATATATTATTACATAAACAGCAAAATGTCCTGTTACACTCAAAATTATATTGACTCAATAAATTATTATTATGCAAAAAAGGAATCAACAAACATTCCTTTTTGTTTTTTATTTACTGTACAGTAGATGTGGAATGGCAGAAACGCAACTCAAGCCACACAACAAGAACACTTACATACACCAAAAACCAAATCCTCCTCATTCCTCCCAGCCATCAGATATATAAGAAAAAATAACAGGATTAAATCAAATGTAAACGTACTGTATATAAATATATAGCAAACTTTTTTACTCTTAATATTAGGATTTTCACATTATTCCACACAGCTATGAACACATAATGTCCACTAGACTTTGTTTCCAACTTATTGTGATATACTGTACTGTATGTCACAAAATCCACAAGGAAAAAATAACCCAAAATCCACACACCCCTTTTACCCAACACACAGCAGGGGCAGGGCTCAAAGTGTTCGAGAAGGAGGGGTCGTCATGACAACAAAACACTCTCAGACAAGTCCCGCCTCTCTAAACTTCAAACCAGAAGCCCACATGTGTCTCTGCTTCTAAATCTGTCAGGAAGGCAGGGCTGCAACTCAGAGACTCAGAGGGCTGGAGCAACAAGACAGAGCCTTCAGGGGAAAAAAATAAGCAAAGAGCCGGGTCACAGGAGTCCACCACGCGTCCAGGAAACAGCTCACAGCTCAGGGACGGGGCCAGAAGGGGCGGGGAGGAGTGTGTTCTTGGAAAAGCTGACAAGAGAGCAAGGCAGCGGGGAGGGGAAAGAAAGAGAGAGGTGGCTGCCTAACTTTGACTTTGGTCAGTGAAGGCCTCATGCAGCTTCTTAACAGCAACTAAATCCCAGTTGTATCTACCTGACTCACCTCGACCCGGAGCAGGAGTCACCGGGAGCCCAGTGTGAGGGAGTAAAGAGAGGAATAAAGAGAGAAACATAAGGGAAAGTAAATATGGTAAGTTTGGTTTCAATGCCTTGTTTGGACTGCTCATTAAGTGTGGCTGTGGTGGGCGGGGAAGTGGGCTGAGCTCTGAGTGCTGCTACTTATTCCTTCAAACAGTGGACCAAATTAAGGCTTTTGGTTCTTAGCTTGCAGTTTGCTTGTTTCTTTTGGCAGAAATGTGTTTTAATTGTTTCCACTTGGTGCTCATTTGGAAAAAAGGACAACATTGAATACTTAACAAAAGCAGAGCCAATGAGAGTGAAGCATTTCAATAAAAATACTTGTTTTGAACTGAGAAGTTGCAAAGAAACAAAGCTCAGGAACTTTTTTGTTTTTCTTTTAAATTGTAAGAAAATAGTTGACCAAGAATGCTTGCTTTAAATCCCCCCCTTTTCCTTCAATCTGTGTGTGGAGAATTGTGGGTGGACTGTCCGCCCAACTACCCCATATCAGTCCCGGCAACACATTTGGTTTCAATTACTTTGTTCCTCTGGGGAACACGCTGCTATAAATAAGTAACAAGAAGCTGCATGTGGACAGACTGCAGCCTACTGTCAGGGTTGGGGGAGGAGGGGCGCCTCAACACTGACTCTGGGTCAGCTCTGGGTGGGAGGGATGAGTGGCGCGCTCATTTGTGGAGATGGTGTGTGTGTGTGTGTGTGTGTGTGTGTGTGTGTGTGTGTGTGTGTGTGTGTGTGTGTGTGTGTGTGTGTGTGTGTGTGTGTGTGTGGAGGAAAAGGTCTTGTTTGGCACAAGTCTATGTGTGTATAAATAACTATGTATTTGTTTTGAGTCTATTGAGACAAATTCAATTAAATCTCAGTATGTATCTTTTAAAAAATCAGGATTTGAAATCCAACCCTTGGATCCAATTCCTTCATGAAAATGTCTATCTTTGTTCGAAAATGTTACGTCTTTAAGTTCTTGGTAATGTTGATAGTTACAACTTTTTTCTCAAATCGTGGACAATGACCCAATCTTTTGGATTTACATCTCAATTATCTTATTTCCTGTAGATTATCCATCCTTTTGACCAATATGAGCCAAACATTTATATTTCTGCATATTTCGGCTTCTATACTGCTTCCGTTTAATTCACCTTGAAAACCTGCTGAGCTTCTTTGTTATAGCTTTCATAAAAGTGAAATTACTTTTTTGTAATTGCACTTTATTTATACCTACAGTATACAGAGCTGTGCTTTTTCAAGAAGACCTTTCAAACCCAAATGTGCTTCCACAGGTTTTGCAAAGGTCTCTTTATCCCCATGTTTTGATGATATTTCAAGGGCTAAGCTTGGTTATATTTACTGATAAGCAACATGTTTGCCCTTTTTGGTGAGGATAGTCAGGCACACGGAAATTTCAAATCAAATATTCAAACTGTGACCTAACCAGAAGGGACCAAACGCTCTGTTCAGACTTAGATGAGTATTTATGGTATCCTGGCTCTGAGTGATGCAGAACAGTTGCCAAGCAATTGTCGCATGGATTTCTGTCAGTTGATCTTTGATAATTCAAAACAAATTATTCCATCGCGCTTAAATAATAGCAAAGTAATATACTGTTATTGAATAACAATGCATTTCCATGACATCTGTCCATGAAGGGGGTATTTTTCCAGTTAAGTGTTTGACTATTTCAATGGTTTCCAAAGAGTTTGGATGAATTACAAAAGAATACAAAGAAGCAGGATAAAACATGCCATATGGCCAATTAATTTCTTACTTGCTTCTCTTTCATGAGAAAGAATGATGACAAGATGCCAAGGAAAGATGAAGGAAATTAGCAACAATGGCTGTGTCTTACCGACTGCCAGCAGCCGTTTTGTGTCTTTACACATTGATTATACATTCACTGAAGTAGCCTCTGCTACCAGAAAACTCTAGAGTCCATTCCATCCCACTGTGACTCAGGCATGTAACACATCCCACCTGCTTCAGGACACAGCAGCTGTCACTCCACACACAGTTATATTGGGAATAGAGCTCCAAATATCTGCTGACCTTCCAGCCCCCAGCCCCGACTCTCTGTCTCTGTCTCTTTATAGGCTTTTTACTGTCTGTCTGCATGTAGCTTCCAACTGTCTAAAGTTACCCCTAACTGAAGCCAATCCTACACTCACTCAGATATAGTAACATAATAACAAGCAGTCATTTTGCAATCTGATGAAACACACAGACATGAATCCATTCCATTTTGTTTCCCTCCATTTGTTAAACCCTAAGCATAAACACTAGAATAGTTAATTAATGTAAACAGTAGCTAAGGTTCATTGTTCCAATTTCACTAAAACATTCCTCAATACTTTAAAAGGTTCTATATATGGCATTCAGAGTATTCATTTCATAACAAAACAAATATTTTCCATGTAGATATACAGTGGTGTAATTGCATCCTGAGCAGAGAATAACTGCCTCCCCTCTTTAGGTTGTTGTAATTCGATCTTTGTTTATGTGGCCGGCCCAGTCATGTGCTTCTTGGTGCTTAAGGTCCTGTGTGTCCCACTGGCTAGCTAATGGCCTCCACTCACAGCCATGCTAAAATTCTCCCTCAGTTTAAAACCGTTACCTCTGTCACGATAGTTGCAGTTGTTTTCAGTCTTTGCACCGTTAGCACCTTTTGCTGCGAGCCGAAAGCGCAGCCTGTTTCCATTATGAGGTGCAATTGTTCAATGTTTTAAATTGTTTTTTCTTCGGCTGATAAACTTTAATGTATTGAAAGGCAGCAGTACACATATATGATGAAGGTGTTGAAGACACATGGCTGTTTACTGTATAATAACTCAACGTGTGATTCAAATATGGCCATTATTTTTTGAATGACTTTTGAATACACCCTGACATAATTAGCTGTATACTATCAAAGCTACTTTAAAAAAAATATATATATATATATTGCTTTTTGCAATCATTTGCTGCTGTGATGAAGAACATTAAATACTTTCCTGCAAGTATTTCTTTCAAGATTGACGTCTGTGAGTGTGTAACCGTGGCAGCTATCCAACCGAGGAAGACACTGGAGATACCAGTATGACCAAAGTCATCTCAGCCACCACTGAGAGCATTTTGCTGTTTGCTGAGTGTCTGCGAGGTTTATACTTTCCTGCTTATCTATGCAGTAGCAGTTTAGCACATTAGAGCCATGCTTCAAGAAATCTGCCTTTTTCTCTTCAGATCAACATTTAGCATCTAACTTGCTGTTCTGCTCCACTCGACAGGATGTAGAAAGAAAACAGCCAGGCTACGACTATTAGAGTCCCTCAAATATTTTCCTAAATCATTATCGCTACTATAAAAAATGTTTGCTTTTGCGATTTGTTAAATGCTATGAAAGCAGGGAACTTTTGAGAAAGTGATACAGTCTGGCCAAGAAGGAGCGAGAGAAAAGAGCACAGAAATAACAACACTGCCAAAATGCTGCTAGGAAAAACACATCTGAAAATTATTTTTTAAAAGTTGTAGCTAAATTTATGGTAAAACATGCCATTTATTCCACCTAGTGTCGATATAGGAGACAAAAGGCACAGTTAAAGCATGGATATGCCAGCCCTTTGAGCAAATGTTATATATTTGTTATTTTTCTAAGAGTTGATTGTTTCTCTTTTGAATTCCAGAAAATGTGCAGAAGCTCTCTGAGATACAAGTATTTTCCTGCTGGATAGAGGCTTAGATGTTTATTGATCTTTCCACCAATTTGTTTTAGCACAGTCCAGCATGAAGAAGAAGTATATTATTACATGTATGGAAACAATGTCTTTTGGAGCTGCTTCAAAAGACCAGGATTAGCCTCCTTTTTTATTTCAGTTAATATCGTGTTCCAGTTATTATGGTAATGAAACCTCTGTTAAATGTAACCCACATGTTCAATGTTTCACTGCAGGCGATTGTAATTATCCCTGCAAGCTAAGGTTAGACAGCGTTGTTAAAATAATTAATTTGCTTCGGCTTTAAGTCTTGCAGGCACAAGATGTTTGTGGATAAAAAATCTCTTACAAACATTTAGCCAAATCATTCCACACGTATACACTATCAGCAGAGGTATTTTCAATACAGTACCTCTGACCATGACGCCAACCAACGAATCTCTGATCCAGGAAAAGCTTTTAAGCAGTATTCCTACCCATAAACAGCACTGTATTTAACAGCTGGCAACGTGCCTTAAGGACTCACACTTCAGCTTTCTCCAACCATAAAACCACCCTAGTCTGGAAAATTGGGAAGAATGACTCACCAGAGCTTTTCAGTTGTGTGCTTATGACAATTTAGCTTGTTGACATGGGACCAACTCACTGTCTGAATGGCAGTGTTGGGGTGGCAGAGACCAACAGTGTCAAAATGTCCTGAGGTGTTGAGTTGGATTGTTTCGGAATGCAAAATGGTTGCTAATCCATAACAGCTTTATAAAATAATATTATACTGTATATTGGATATTGTACAATTGACAATCGGGTCTTTATGATACTGTTGGTTTGAAGCTACTGTGCGTACATAACTTGTTCTTGCCTTTGAAGATACAAGAGTGGTTTCAATCTTCTCAAGTTACTCATGAAAGAAGAGAGGACTATTACGCTAAAACTCTAAGACTACAATTCCTTATTTCCTAAGTCTTAAGAACATGTTAAATCCATTTCACAACCCATAACACATTTTCAGAGCCCTTGACTTTAGCCCCATTACCCACAATTCTGGAAGCTTGTATTACATTTGATGCAAATCTGCTCTGCAACACGACTGAGCCACCTGTATTACAAATCTCTCTCTTTTTTTTTTATGGATCAGGGTTCTCAACTCTAGAAATGTGTCTCTTTTTTGTAGTGCTGAAAGGAAATATGAGAGACATAGAAGTGAGAATAGGGAATACAAAAGTGGAGAAAAGTGAAGCAGAAGAGAAGAGAACAGGGCGATTTGCTGAGTGAGTGATACATTTTGGATTAGACTTTGAAGCCGTATTCGAGTTGTGCCGAGCGAACCTCCTCGCACATCCACTTCTCATTGGGCTGCAAAGTCATTTCCATGTACATTTTGACTCGTCCCTCTTTGTTCTTGGCTATTTGACTGCAAGGTAAATAGTACCTGCACCCTCAAGAGCGATTTTAATAAGAACCACAGTCACAGAGATCCTACAGTGATATTGCTTGTATACCTGTGTGTTTGCTTGATTCTCTTGTGTTTTCCTCACTGTTTAATGTGTGCCGTCTGTAAAACCAATTGCAAACCTGGGGGTCCGTCCATTTCAGTGTTCTTAGGATTTATTTTCTTTTAAAGTGGGACCTAGCCATTAGGGAGGTCAATTAAGAAGGAAGGTTATTATACACGGTGATGGATTGGCAGAGCCTGCCTTCTTTCTGCATCATTATAGACTCCTTAGACCTCGGACAGACTTCAATGATTGTTTCTGGTCTGAAATGTACAGCGTGCCTCAAAACAAATAATAAAACCCAAAGAAGTAGTTGTTGTTTTTACCAGTTTTTTATATTTGTTGAAACGTCAACAATCATTCAGCTGTTGAGTGTTTGACGATCTTGAGGTGCTGCTTTATTTCAAGAGAAACCGTTTTTTATTATGATGCTGATTGTGCACAGTGTGAGTTCAGTGATTGCTGCACAGTGGAACCGCACATTTGAAACTTTACAATTGAGTATTTAACAAAACAGAACTCCCATCAACGTATCCCCTCATAGACATTGATTGCTACAATATTTTGAAAACGAAATATCTGCAAATAACTTCACTTTCTTGACAACATTGTTGTTCAAAAGAGAAAATAGATAAACGTAGTGAACATATCTGATTGGTTATGTGTTTAATGGAAAACAAGTTATGCTGCAGCTGCTAATCTGCTAAAGTGTTGCTTAGAGTGTGATACAGATACATAGACTCCAATTTACATTTTAACATTAAAAAAATACAAATAATCTGATATGGAACATCAATACTCTATGTGTTGGTCAAAGTGGATAGCTGCCACAAACAAATGAATGGAATACTGATGTTGTTATCAGGGAGCCCAGCATGTACAATCCAATTAAGATTTAAGTCACCAGCACTGTTGTGAGAGGTGTTCAGAGAAACATTTTAGTTTGATGTATAGAGAAAACTTGATCTTAATCACTTTAAAAGCTGTTATTACATAAGTGGCTCATTTCTTGGCTCATTTTGTTATTTGTTGGAGCACTTCTTTAGAAAACTGTTGAGATACAACTGGCGACAAAGTCTAATGGCAGAACACTTGTGCAATTTTGACTATGATTTGATGTTTACACAACTTTGAAGCTGATTACAGCAACAGTTCAGCATAATGAGCAATTTCAAACGACGTGTGTTTTGGCAAAGTGTTTGTCATAGCCCGGCAGTACATTATATTGGTGTATTAAGCTTTTACATTTAGTTGGTGCTTATGAATCCACTGATTTGTTAGTCCTTGCCAATTTTATATGGATAGGTTTTGATTTTCTAATCTTAAATAATACTCATGCCAAATGTTCTCTCTGTTGGATTGCAAATTGTCCATCCTGTTCTTTGCGGCCATGTATGCGGCTTTCACACCAGCGCTTTTCCCTTTCTAGCTTCGAGCTAGAGCTTTTCTGGTTCAGCTCCGGTTTCCCTTTTCTGCTCCTGCTTTGTTCACACCACTCAGAGCCGGTATGGTGCTGCCGCTGCTGCGTCATGACGTCACACATCGCTGATTTGCTCCCCAACGGCGCTCACAACAACAACAATGGGGGACTGCGTCGGGTCGATGATCGTGTTGCTTTTAAAGCAAAGCCGGATTAAATTAAATAACGACTTCTCCAACCTTATACTTTTCAACCTGTGCAGCCCATGTATGGATTCCATCCGATAGCTGCTATAATAAAAATCAAAACGTCTGCCTGCTCTCCACAATGATCAATAACAGCGAACGGATGGTCAAAGTAAGGTACAAATAAACAGAATCACACGAAGCCTGGTTAGTGTTGCCTGACTTTATAAAGTGTGTTTTTTTTTATAAGTGTGTGGTTGCCTTCTAGTCACTTTGCTCAGCACTACTGCTTGTAGGTAGGCATGACGAGACTCTTCAGTCGACCCATGTTCAGGGGAGGTGGGTTTAGTTTCCTGCACGCCTCGACGTAAGAGAGACGTAAGCGACGCCGCCTCTTAGCTCCGAAGCTCTTGCTTCTAGACCGACAAGTTTTTGGAGCTGGAAGTGAACCGGATTCCGGAGCTAAGAGGTGGCGCGGCTGCGGTGTGAACAGGAAAAAACGGTACTTTTCAGGCTCCAGCTCCGAGCCGGAGCTGAAAACGCGTTGGTGTGAAAGGGGCATATGAGAGGGATCACCACTTCACACCTTCCCTCCTCTGAGGCAGTGGCGGAGCCAGGATATTTTCAGTGGGGTGGCCAGGATGGAACCAGTGATCATTTTGGCGTGGCATTGAAATCACTATTATATGAACATAAAAATACATCTCACTATAAAATAAGGGGTTATTTAAGGCACCTAAAGACACCTCTACATTATTTGGGATTAAGCTAGTGGTGGAATAGATCAAATACATTGTAAGTGCAGGACTGGTGTTTGACTTCCTGCATGTGTTTAGGTTTAAGCAACCATTTTTGTGCCATTAATAGAAGGATCCTGTTTTTGGTTGGATACTAAAAAAATGTAACACCCTTTTTCGTAATTCAAGTCACTGCTTGGGCTTCAACCCTTTAACCCAGATGAAGTTGTTTCCAGCTTCGAGGTTATTTTCTCTTTGTGCCTCTACGTTTCTCTGGAACACACAGATATATCTTTTTCTCATCTACCTCAATCTCAGTATCTTATTCTTTGTCTCTTTCATTCTGTCTCTTGATGTTTCCTCACATGTACACTCACTGTCTCCTTCCTCTGTTCCTCCCTCATTCTTCTAGTTCCTTGTCTCTGTTTCTGTCCCTCTGTCTCTTCCACTTTTGTCTCTCATTTCTCAGTTTTTTTCTTTCTCTGTTTACTTATCTGCCCACTTCCTTTTTTAACTCTGTTACGACTCTCAGAGAGTACAACATGACTGATTGGCACTTACTGTGAAAACAATGGTTGTTCTTAATAGTCCCAGACTCCCAAACAACTCAGTGCTGGAC
Source organism: Notothenia coriiceps (assembly GCF_000735185.1). Classification (NCBI taxonomy): domain Eukaryota; kingdom Metazoa; phylum Chordata; class Actinopteri; order Perciformes; family Nototheniidae; genus Notothenia; species Notothenia coriiceps. The sequence continues at coordinate 36,550 of NW_011337187.1, forward strand.
TGAATATGGATGGATCAGAGTAAAATGGACAACTGCAGCAGAGCATACAAAATGACGATGCTGTGGATGAGTGCAGTATGCGGTAAATACCACAGACGTTTACAGGAAACCAAGTTTGATGCGCAGAGAAGTAAAAACTGCCATTAGTCAGCCTGTGACGGCCAATACATTCAATACAAAGGGCTTTACTCCAAATTCAATTCTCCTGTTATAACAAGAATCCTGATACGCTGAAAAGGAAAAAAGGACATCATGTATGTTGACATATTTGGTGCGCGAAAAAAACACGTCACCTAGTATCACGTGTTGCATCTTATCACCATTAGGTAGAAGAGAGCAACTTTGTAATGTAATAGTCCGTCAGCAAGAAATCATTTGACAGTGCCTCGGGAAGCAATTACAGTTTTTTTCAACTAAGTTAGCTTTTTCTTACCACAGCACCCGTTTTTTTACCACAGCACCCGTTGGATACATAATTGCTCAAACTTTGAAAACAAAAATATTGGTGGTGGACGGTGTAATGCTCATTACATTCTTTAATTTGAAGCATTTGTTTTTTAACACTTATTTATCTGGCAAAAGTCATGCTACCTGGAAAACGACTATGCCAACAGAGCTGAACACCAGGCGTTGTTTCTAAGAGTTTGTTTTTTTACACTAATTTCCTGTTCCTGCCTTGGTGCAACATTGACCTACAGTCCATGCCTTATTCTGCAAACACAGTGTAGTGTTTTCTGTTTTGCAGCCAATTTATTACCAACACTTTTGGTTGTTAAGCTAATCGGGCTGAATTCATGTGATGTTTTGACAGTTCATATAATTTTTTCCATTTTAAGCTTAAAGGGGTTGTCACCGCTAAGGTCGGGTTATGCTGAAATGCATAACTGAATAATTAATTAAATTGTTTTTAAACTCAATGACATGAAGTGCAGTCACGTCCAACCAACATTTCCCTTTAAAAAAAGCTACCTCATGAAAAGTACCAGAGCCAAATGTGGATTTGGGAGACTGAAAGACAAGATAGGAAGTCTAGCAGGTAACGGGTGTTGAGATTGACAGAAAAGCCTCTCCTACACAACTTTTTCAAAGTACAGTTCGACTCCAGAGCTTCAAAGTCAGACAAATCCTTGCATAAGCAATCCAATGTCAAAAGTGCCAAAACCTTTGGCCTGGTTTCATCTAACAGTTAAAGATAAACTGAAACTTCAGGTGGCAGCCACCCAGGGAGGTAAACTCTTCAGACAACTCCAGTATCGCAAACATGTTTGCACATATCTTTAGATCAAGATTGACCTAACTCAATCGTCCAGTCCTTTAAAATCAATGGCTCAACTTTTCCGAAAGCTATTTCTGTTATCTTTCTTTCAATGTTCTTCATTTTAACTTTCATACTTGAGCTTTTATTTGTTTGGCCCTTTTTGCAGCCTTTTTCTCCAAAGTGCTTTAGTCCCTTTTTTTTAATTAACTGAAATCTGCCTCTTTTTGTATTTGTGCAGCACTATCGAGTCAGCCAGTTCTTTATTTGTGCCCGCTGAAAATCAAAAAGAGCTCCTCTGAAAAATATATGAAATGAAGCAGTCACAGGGAAGGTTGATATTGGCCAATTTGACTCTTTATTTTTAACATGTATTGAGGACTTCCATCCTGTAATTGAGCATGTCTTACTTTGCTGCCAGGCTGACTAATAGCAGGTTGCGAAAAAAAAGAAGCTGTTTTTGTTTCCATGGTGTACAATGCAACTGCTTGGAGAGTGTCATGTAGCCTTTTCTTTTCTTTGCTCTACATGAGACTGTTTCATTAGATTTATTATGATGTTATTAGGGATGTAACGATATATCGAATATCGCGGTAAATAAATGTCTCAATACCGTCGTGAGACTGACAAAATATACCGCGATTTTATTTATTTTTTAAATAATTTTTTATGGTCCCATTGAGATAATCAATCTCTTTCTCAATGGAGACCTGTCCAACATGGCAGCAAGTAGGTTACAACATGAACATAAAACAACAGATAACACAAAAGGACATGGTATTTACAGGGCTACATGTACATACCTAGAGACATTGACAAGTACCAACAGTGTATTTATATCTCGACCTGTCAATAAGCCTCACCTTCTTGGCAAAAACTGTATTGTTTTTGAAGTGGTGGACAATGCACAGTTTTACCCGATGCTGTCACCCATGGCCAAAGCATATCTCTCTGTCCCAGCAACATCAGTACCAAGCGAGAGAGTTTTTTCCAAAGCAGGGGATACTGTAAACGCCCAAACATCCCAGCTTCTACCTGGAAATGTGGACATGCTCATATTCCTAAAAGATAACCTTGATGATGCTGAGTGAGTTAGAGTTGAGTTACTTGAAAAACTAAAGTGAAACTTGATTTATTCTATTGCAGGGTCTGATTATTATATTGTTGACACTTTAAAATACTACTATCCTACTAAAATGCTGTACAAATCAGGTTTATTATTTAATAAAGAAAAAAAAATTCAAGTAAAAAAGAAAAATAATTCACTTTTTTTTCCCTTTATTTTTCAATATCGCAATATTATCGTACCGTGAGTTTTTGGTATCATTACATCGCTAGATGTTATATATATATAATCATAATCCTTGTAGAGGAAATTAAAGTGTGGCAAAAGGAAGTCAGTTATTTTTTGTGTTTGCATAATGTATGATGAAAGTTACCAAAAAGAGCAAGGGTGCTATTCACTGCCTCAGTTAAAAATTAATGGCTTCTCATTAAAAGTGAACATGTAATTACATATATCAAATAAATATACAAACATTATCTTGGAGGATATCATATCTAAGTTTGATTATGCTGTCTTGGCTAGGAATGTGTTTATGATATTAGTAAGCCAACATGTCTATCTATCTGAAAATGTTTGCTAGATTTAGAGTTCTGCCAAGAAACACAGAGAGGATTAACATTTGTGCTGACATTGTTAACATTATGCTTCTGTTGACTCATGTTATAGCCTTTATTCTTTATAAAAACATCTGACTTACATTAACCCTAACCCTCTGAATTGGGACACAGCTAATATGTCAAAGCGTCCTTGGGCAAGATACTTAACCCCAAAAAGCTCCCGTTGTCATATCTAAGTAATTGGAGTGTATGTGAGTTGTTTGGATAAAAGCCAAAGGATACAAATGACATAAGAGTCAAATAGAAGATCAGTCCTAACTAGACGTACATCTGAAATGAGAATTAATCATATTTTTAATAGATGCAGCCTTAGTACTTTGAATTTGATTGCTAGAATTGGATGGAGAAAATGTCCAAAAATGATGAAAATACTCTTTCGCCTTAATTTGCAAACAAGTTATTATGAATATGGAATCTTAAAGCCAGAGAGATTGTTTTCTGTTGTTGGAGACCCCTGCTGAGCTCAAAAGAAATGTAGAGGCCCACAGCAAACCCTGCAGACGTTCTTCCGTAGATCTGTAACCTGGAAGCAGCTTTTGGCTGTCGGATTAATATTTATTTACTGTGGTTTTGGAAATGGAAGTAGTCTGCCATCTGGTTGAGCCACAGAGAGTCCAAGAGCTTCCTCTGAACAATCCCCCACAGACTGGTCCAATAGGCAGGGAGATCCTGCTATCGGAAAGGCAGCTAAGCCAGTAGAAGTTGTATGATATTCTCTGGATCAGCATCAATCCCCTTGTAATACCAAGAAAATACTATACATGGACTGAGACTGAATCACTGAACCAACCACTTCTCAACTGGAAATTATTTTTGTTTGTTTTGTACCAACAGCACTTTAATCTATCTCCTGCGGCTGCATTTGACTTTTTTGTCATTTAACTGTAACATACTGGAGTTAAAACAACAACGTCTAATGGGTCCGTCCTCTTTTCTACTTCCTTAACTATTACTTGACATCATTTGGGACATTTCAGAGACAGGTGCTGCAAAGCAACCTTTAGGGGCAAGAACAATATTGTATTTGTGTCATCACCATGACCATATTTACTGACTGTTTGCCATTGGAATTCCATATTCCCCTCAGCAAGCCAATACACTTAATTGTTCCTCAAATGAGCAATAACACTGCTGCCTGTGCATTATTACGTTGTATTAGTTCTGGCACTATACAGTAAAACAAAAAAGCTGTCTTGAGAAATCCCTCTCTTACCCTGTACTTGAAAATAATGTTTCTGTTATCAATTACAAACTATGAAAGAATGGTGGATATGTTGCCTTCAGTTCTACTGCTGCATCACTTGTTATATCCCATGCTGGAAGTAGAGTAAAACTACTTATTCTATGGCTTCTTTTTACTCAAGAGTTTCTCTCGGGGATGGATATGAAGTGCAGCATTAGTTCTGCAGTCACGTCGTGGACTTCATCTTGTCCACTGTCTCACTCTGAATCATGCTCTGTCTCTCCTGAGATCCTGAGAGGAACTGCTACGAGCAACATCACCTTTTTCTGTTTCTCATAAAAGGTAGAAAGTTCAAAACTCTGAAATATGTAAAACTCATGTCCTATAAAATGATATTTAGACTGTGGTTATAAATCACCATTTATAAAATTACTAATTTGTTTGTGACCCAAAATAGTCGGATAACAAGTTTATCATTTTTGGTTTGAATAAATTACATAATATCGTTTTATAATCAATGGATTTATAACCTGGTATAATTTCCTTCGCCTTCATGTTATGTTTTTTTTTTAATACAATACGATACCTATTGTACTTGAAGTGCTGTCTCATTGTTCTTTATGTACAGTATGTAAACACAAATAAGCCGTGACAAGTTTTCACAAAAGTGCTCTTCAAATAAAGTTATTGTTTTTATTCAGCACCATTGCTTCCCCCGAGGCTGCTTCCACCGCCAAGCATATGAGTGTTTATGGTTCATGACACAATTATGATTAAGATGTTAGCCTCTCACAGCGAGGGGGAGAGGGAGGGGGATACATAGAGAGAGAGATATTTAAAATGAAAAACTGAGGGAATAAGGGAGAGAGAAACAGAAAGAGATGGAGAGCTAGGATAAGAGCCAGGCAATTTAGCATCACTGTCTCTCTCCTGGGATAAAGGCAGCGGCACACTGCTGACCTGTCACTGTGCTGGGTGTGATCGAAGAGGACTCCTTACATCTCTTTCCCATACAAAGACATCTTTATCCACTTTAAAGCCTCCATCTCTATCTTACAGGCTACTCTGACCATTAGGTTTGAGCTAAACCCAGCCAGGTTACTAATATTTCATAATTTCTTAAATCATGATTTCTTAAAACCAAGGATAACTGAAGTGTCTGATTTGACACATTATTTAAATATTGATGAATTATAAATGACAATTAACATATTTCATGTAAAATGTAGACTTGTGTTTTGCCAGTGTGACCCACAATGAGAGTTAGCAGCAGAAGTGCATTGGATATGGTTTTGCTTGTGTCTTCACTACTGGATACAAGCATGTCTACACTGACCAACAACATTCTGGTGGTCTGCATGTCATCTGAAGCCACTGCTGTCCCAATGTGTGGTTGATGACTGTGTTATTCAGATCAGCAAAGATTATACCTAATAAAATCCCTGGTTATTGTGATATTTATATATTTCTCAAGTCAATATGAGTGTGTTACTGTGTTTAAGCAAATAAGAAAGTTTCAATCAGCAAAGACTGCTTTTCGCCATCGTCTGAACACTTCCTGTTTCTATACTTAATTCCTCAACTCCTTCCCCTACCCTCCTCCCCCCTAAACAGTTTATTTCCCATCTTGGCCTTTCTTAGTAAGCTATGGAGGTTTTACTTCTCTGCCTCGTTGAAGTCCAACACATCTTAATCACAGCGGGGTGCCGATCCAGACTCTGAGCTTAGCAGTGTCACTCCCACTTCTCTCTTTACTTCTGCTTGCACTTTTGTCTCTATATCTGGAAGGGAATGTCTTTTGGGTTCCTTCTTTCTGCTTGACTTCCTTGCTGATTCTATATGCTTCATATTCAGTCTATGATTAGATGTTTTTGTAGATAATTAATTAATGCTAACGGAGAACCTTTTAGCTTTGATAGCATTACAGATTGGAAGTTGATTTGTTCTTGTTTAGGATTGCATCAGGGTTTACAGACTCAGCAGGAAAAGGTTGTTTTTAGATGAAAATATGTTTGGTAAATTATAAATAAGTAAGGTGTGCAGGTATCCATAGTACCATGGGTGCTGTCAAGTTTCCATTGTGTTTTATAGCTTAATAATGGAATAACCAAACTACCTTCACCTCTTATGACCATGAAGAAAATCATGTTAGGAAATGTGTTTTACTGGGTTTCATTAACATTGTGAGTGTTTCACTATGTATTTAAACTACTTCACTTAGTTAAAGGGGACCTATCATGCAAAATGCACTTTTGCACGTCTTTTATACATGAATATGTGTCCCCGGTGTGTCAGGGAACTCACCAAGTGTCAGAAAACACAACCCTCGCTCTTTTCCTCCATACCCAAATCTCTAAAAACGGGGCTGCAACGGATCTGATACAGACTGATCCAGATTTGAAATATCTCTGACGTCAGAAACAAGGAGCTCCGCCTATATGGCCAACTCTCCACCTATCAGGGGAATGCCCTGATAGGTGGAGAGTTGGCCATATAGGCGGAGCTCCTTGTTTCTGACGTCAGAGATATTTCAAATCTGGATCAGTCTGTATCAGATCCGTTGNGCGGTCTGTCCTGCGACTTTACGCCCAACAAGAAGAGATAGACACCGGCGTGGACGGGCGGCGGGTTCACCATCGGGTCCTATGGGCATTGGAGGGAGGCAAGGTTGGCGTGTGAAGAAGCCAAACCGGCACTCGGGGCGGACGGAGTCCCTGAGCTCGTGGCGGGGGTGGACGACGTATACGACGACGGGTACAGAGTGACACCTTACTACTGTAGTAGGTTCATTCGTCTCCGTATACGTCTCCCACCCTGCGTCGCCGTGGGGCCAGTAACTCGGCGACCTTCCCCGACTCGATGCTTGTTGGGCTTCTTCACACTACTTAACCATATTGGTATGCCTCAACTCTTCTCTGCTAAAAAGAATCTGAGACCTCTTTTCCCCTTAGACGTTAATCGAAATCTAATATTTAGGTCGCAGCAGCATTTCGCTCGTACGATCGCTATCTAGCTGGGAGACTACAGGCGTCACATCAACGAAATATGGTGCAACGTGGAAATCGAATCGCCACACTGACTCAGCCGTAACCTTTCGTAGGGTTAAACCTGTGCGGAGCAAGTGCGGACGCCATCAGGGTGTGTCTTGGCCTAACTGGGCAGCCTGAAATGCATGCTCGTGCTGCCCCGTTGTGGTCAGTGACCACTTGAGAAGATAAGTGAAGGGTAGAGATAGTATCGGACTTCGAGGCGACTTGTATAGACACAAGTCCCGTCGGCTATCGGCACTTGCAACGGTGCGCGAGATCGCACATACTCTCTCCACGCGGGACTGTCGCCCTTGTGCAGCCTGGTGATCGGAGGCGTCGGCTTCGTTGCAGACGAGAGACCGGGCCACCTCTGACAGCGGTGTTTGTCTGGCCCCCCGATTCGAAACAACGAAATTACTGGAGGCCAGGTTCGAGCAGAGAGCGTTACGTGCGCACCACACGTCTTCTTGCGGCTGCGGTCGGAGGAAGGACGAAGTCCTCCAACATTCCACCATTTAGCACCAACGGGGGGGGACAGTCTTTCCGTGTGGAGTAGTTAATGCAGGGGCGTCAGAAAAAAGAGGTCAGGAGGTTCATGGGGCTGGCCGGCTACTACAGGCGGTTCATCCCGTCCTTTTCGGAGCTGACCAGTCCCTTGACCGACCTGACCCGAAAGGGTGCTTCAGATCCGGTCCAGTGGACGGAGCGGTGTCAGCTGGCGTTTGAGAGGGTTAAAAAAGCCCTCTGTGGTAAGCCGCTTCTGTATTCTCCTGACTTCTCTCTCCCTTTTGTGTTGCAGACCGACGCCTCGAACAGTGGGGTGGGGGCCGTTTTGTCCCAGCATGTAGAGGGGGTCGACCGCCCCGTACTGTACATTAGCCGTAAGCTCGCCCAGAGGGAGGTAAACTACAGTACGGTGGAAAAGGAGTGCCTCGCCATACGGTGGGCGGTCGGCGCCCTGCGGTACTACCTCCTGGGGCGCCCTTTCACCCTCTGGTCGGACCATGCCCCACTCCAGTGGCTCCACCGCATGAAGGATGCCAACGCTCAGATCACTCGGTGGTATCTGGCGTTACAGCCTTTCAACTTCAAGGTGATCCACAGGCCGGGTAACCGGATGGTCGTGGCTGATTTCCTCTCTCGCTCGGCGGAGGGCGGGGGGGGGGAGAGTCAGCTTGCGGCCGGTCGGGCGATCCCGGCCTGAGTCGGGCGTGGCTCGGGGTATGTGGCAGCGGGGTGTGGTTTGGGCGCTGGCTGCTGGAGTGAAGGGAGTGGCTCGGCCGGAGGCCAGACAGCTGATCGGAATCAGGTAATCAGTGCGGGAAGAAAAGCATGTCGTAACCTGGTTCTGTTCTGTTATGCAGTAGGCGGGATCCTGGAAGGTCGCCAAAGGACCTGTGAAGTTTCCCACCCGGGCAACGTTTGAGACCCGCGCATATTGTTGTTTGGAGATAATAAACGCCTGTGGTCAACCAACCTGCTCTTTCCGTCCTTATTTGAACCCTGTGTGAGCGGAGAGGCTCACAATTACATTTAAAATCGCAGCCCTTTCTTTGATCTACGTCTCCCCCCCTTGTCTTTCTTGGGAAGAGACAGTTTAAATGAAGTCTTGCACGTATCTCCAGATCGCATTGAAGAGGCCTTCAATAAAATGTTTGCCCTTCTCTGCATCATGTAAAAAATTACTATGCACAAACTTTCATTGAATGTCAGGGTTGCTTAGATTGAATAGCCTTGTCTTCAAGGCACGAGCCCCATCAAAGGGACCTCGATGTCTGCAAGGCAGACGGGACAGACACACACAGATAGAGAAAAGACCAGCTAACTCACATTCAAGTTTTTACATCTACTGTATAGTGACTTTTTTTTAAAAACAGTTTCTCCTATACAGCCTTTCAACTTTCTGGATACATATCGAACCCAACCAAAGCCAGTCAGGATAAAAACGAGAAAATTCAATCAGTGTATCTCTTTGGTTTTGTTTTAATGAACACATACTCCATATTTTGATGTAACTGATGTTATTTCAGCATCTATGCAAACCTTTGAAGGATCACAAATGGTAGTTTTGAACAAACATGTGCAACTCTCCGGTGCAAGCTTGACCATTATACGTTGCATTTTCAAAAATAGGATAAATAGAAGGTCTTACTGATTCATATAAGTGTCCTGAACTGCAGTGGCATGTTATTATGTGTGATTTTCTTTTAACTTAAAAAGAAAAAAGCGCCCTTGTTATTTCTTGCTTGCCATCAAATATCTATGAGTAAAATAAAAAAGAGTTTGGTGCGCACCTTCAATAGGAGGCACGAAGGAAAAACATACAAATATTCTCAGTGCTGATGTGGGCAGAAGAGCGGACTTTGCTTGTTAACGCCCATCTGGATGTATTAGGGTTAATATGAAAGTAGATAAGCAAGATTTACTGATATATTGTGGTGCTTTATTTAGACCTGTCATCTTTCTTTTCGTCCTCAAGTGTGGAATTGGAGAAATAGACGGCCATTTTCTTTAACTATTATTCACATCGAAGGGAGCCAATTGAGAGTGGAGTGGATACATATCCAATCCGTCCACCTGTTATGATATTCATATATTTATATCTGTTGTCGCTATGGATTGCATGGCCATGTGGCAGTGCAGTAATACATTTATTTTTTAATGGAAAATATACAGATGGACAATTTTTTTCATATTCTGTTCCTGGAGAGCCAAGATTTCAATTTCCTTCCCATTTTAATACATTTTCTTCAATATCATTTTATCATATGTCTGAAATGTGTAGGCTATGCATGCAAAATATTCTTGGCAGCCCTGTTCCCTTCAGTTCAGTCTGCTGGGTTGTGTGGTGATGGTGTGTGTGCACTCTCAGACACTCCCTTCAATCCCCAATATGAAAAATAGTCAGGGCGGGTATAGCTGGAAGTTGTCAGCTTTATCTGCCACCCCTACCATTTGATCTCTACCTTATGGGACTTTACTGAATGCCTGGGAAGTCATACATAAACACAATGCCACAGAGCAGACACATACTCTCTCTCAAACAGATCCACACAGTCAAACCTGTTGGTAAAGCAAAAGTGCACTTAAAACGATCAAAACACATCCATCTATCCTATTGAAAAACACTCGTAAGGGCTGTAAATAACAAATGAACCTCTTGCTGTGAAATACATGATCTGTGATATTTTAATATCTATATTAGTTTAGTCCTGTAGATTTATGAATTAGTAGCACAAACACTAAATCCTGTCTTTTGTAATGGCTTTGTTAATGGTAAGCAACATAAGTCAAAAAGAGAGATAAGGGGATTGAGACAGCATGGTTTTTCTACAGAGGCAGTAATAGAAGCACCTGGTTTTTTCCAAATTATGATTTCCCTCAACCTGAGTTTTTTCATTGACTCAGAGACATGAGTTCTTTCTGACTGGACCACCTGGTGTGAAGCACAAAAACATTGCTGTTCTCCCTGCTGGTTGGACATATTAACAGCCTGATGAGTCATGCTAATATTGATCCTCACAGCACGTCAAAAGACAGACAGTTATTATCAGCATAAAAAAAAAACACAACGCTGACAGGAGCTCATCAAACAGGCTTCTGCTTTCTACGCCGAAGAGACAACAGAACAATTTCCAATGTTTTATACTTCCACAGATGACTTTCAAAGTCTGCAAAATGGCAACAAATCAGGTTTAAAAACTTCTAACATTGATCAGAACTTGTGTTTGTAAAAAAGCTGACGACTGCTGAAAACCAGTTTGATAAAAACAACACTGAACCAAACAGTAAATACACTCTGTGTCAAACCACAAAACCACATCCCTTCACAGTCTACTATAATCTTAGGATATATTCAGAAATGCAGCTTCAACACTGAAGTATAAATCACATTTTTGATCAAATTATCTTCTTTTAAGGATAGGAGAGAGCTTGGCTTTGTTTGATCCTTGTTATTCAGCGCTATTTGGCAATAGTTCACATGCTTTAAACATTGTCTAACAACAACACAAAACAGCACCGGAACACTCCATTACGAGTAAGGCTACAGAGCTTTGTGCTCCTCCTGGAGCCCAACACCACTTCAAAGAAACTCTGACCTTCCCTCTCCTTTGCTCTTCTTCTGTTCTTTATAGGCTACCACTTTAAGTCTCTTTAGAATCACTTACCCACTCCCTTTGAATAATCTCTTGCTTTGTATTTCCTACTAAATCTTGCCTTGCCTCTTTGTTACTTCTAAAGCTTTTTAACTCTCTCCACTTTGCCCGTTGTCCTTTCCCTTCTGTCTTTCTGCCCTCTGCCTCTCACTTTACCCTCTTTCCTTCGTTTTCTTCTGAACTTTGCCTCCATCTTCACAGAGAAAAACAAGCCATTAAGAAGATGCTAGACTCCCCCCCCCCAACAAGGCTATCAGTCAGGTTCCCAGGAAGTCATGAAGGTTGCCTTGTATGAGGAGGCTCAAGGGTCTTGTATCGCCAAATCACCTCTTGAAATGCTGCTGAGTAAGACTCTTGAGCCTTACCTCACCAGCAAAGCGAAAATGTGCTGCCTGAAGCTTATTTCTTGAAATACACCCTACATAAAAGGGAGGCTGATACAACCCCGACAGTAACCCGCGAAGCATGACACCAAACAGCAAGAGTGTGACCCTGTGAAACTGAGATATATTTTGGACTGTAATAAAAGCGCAGACACAACACCATAGTGCTGGTCGATGACGTTGATGCATCTCAGAAAATTGACACTTTTCTACTTGGTGTAGCTTTAGATTTTTTAATTGTTCTACATGATTGAAGAGCACTGGATTGCTTTTTTCCCACCATTGTTCTTGCCTCAAACCCACTGTGTTCATGTTAGCCTTTACCGATCAGTAGTAAGTGACATATTGATTAGTAATTTTCAGTCGACGGAAAAGTAGCTCTGTCCATCTTCTCTCTGGAGAACATTTGCCTGATTACATGACTAAGGATTCAAAGCAAAACCCTGCCCTTGAAGTGTTCATGTTGCAGTGAAGGCAACAGTAGGCAACAGTAGAACACGTTTACTCTCCGTGAGTGATGGACGGCCTGATTTGGACGTTTATTTTGTTTGTTTAAGTTGTGCTGGTTCGCTTTTTTTTTTTGCTGCTGTAATTAAAGTTTTGGAGCTTAAAGCAACCAACTCTGCCAGTATTTTCGAATGGACAAATAGAACCCCGTCACACAGATAGCTGATTAAGACTGATTAGAAAAGGTTAACTGAGAGAACTTGGAGGTGGTTTAGCATTTGCTTGGTTATTTGCACACACCTCATTATGTCATATGCGGGTGTGAATGACCTTGCTCAAGGGTATGTCAGCTGCAGCAATTATGGAAAGGGGGGGGGTGAAGTTTCAGTCTGTCAGGTTCAAACTAATGACTTCAGGTCCCAATCATTTCATCTCTAACATTAGCAACCCGATGCCTCATTAGCAGAGCATTTGTTTGTATATGTGTGTGTTTTGTGAATGATCAAACACTAGCCCCGAGCAGAACTCACTTTTCTACAGTGATACACTTTATTCATCCAACGCCATCAATATCAGACTCAATACTGTTCAGACTACTGCAGACCGTGGGATGGATGGATCGTTACTGTATGTGCGTTAAATGTTCAACACAGTTTCATGCCTTTTTAGATCTGAACTTCCCCTGACCCTATTCCAACTTGGAGGGAAAAAAATGCAGTCAGTCACTTGACTCTGACTAAGAGGAAGAACAAATCCATTTCAACAGACTCCCTCTCAAACAAAGTCATGTCAAACTAAACTGTCAAAACAATTAAAGTTAGGACTCTCACTTTTGGAGATCAAGTAAGTGTTAAGAAAGTTTCTGAAATTCAGATGAACACATTTCTGTGAACAAATGACAATTGTGAGGACCATCAAAATAGATCTCTAGTGACCAATCAATACTGAGTGTACTCGATGGTCTCGTTCTGCTAGACCTGAGCACATTTCATGCTCATAATTAGGAATCTTATTAATATTAAAGTATTATATTTAAGTCAAGATCACATTTTTAAATGTATGGACTTGCTGTTTATTCTACAAAATGTTATAAAACCCCATAGCTTGTTTCCAGCCTAAAAGTATTATGTTTATAATATTATTATAAAGAAAGACACTACTTGGTTACAAATGTATTAATAATCTCATTTTGTAAATAAGGATTAATCAAGGTTTTGAATAATAATCAGTGATGCTGATCTTTTAATAAATGTTACTAAATACAAGTTTTGGACTAAACAGGGTAGATTGCTTCTCAAATAAGTTTAAAGAGGAGTCAAAAGTGCAGATGAGGACACTTCTAAATGTTTGGTGTACTTGGTAACATGAGCATGTTTTGTGTCCCGGAATTTTGCATGTGCTGATTTTATTATATCAAGCAGAGGACTGATTAATGCAGGATATTAATTAAAATCAACTTCATGACACAATGCTGTTGGACGGACTAATGGTTGAAGTCTTTGTGACTATGTTTTTGATGGTGGCCGAGGTAATTACACTTCAAGAATAGTTCACAATGCTTGATTAGTTTGTCCTTTTTGATCATTAAATGCTCGGTTCGAGGCAAGTTTGAGTTACAAGAGGGGAAACTTTCTGCAGACTTTTACCAGAACCAATCACTTCGGCGGGTGATTTCACTGATGAGTCCTTGTCTGTTTGAAGCTGTTCTAATCTGAGATCATTTGTTGGTCGAATCCAGCAAACTATCTGTCCTACATAGAAAATCATTTTCTATAGGGAGAAGGACACAAGGCCATATTGATTACTGCTGATGAAACCAGACCACTTGTTCTTTCCACCTGAAGAGTCGGATTGAAAGAAAACCCTGATGAGCTTCACTCAATAAATCAAACTGTGGACGGCACTAACTAACAACACTAGTAGTCTTTGGATTGGTAATATAATCCAATGTCTATAAATAGTATTTTCAACAATTAATCTTTTAACAACTAAGTCATGAGTTTTAGTTGAGATTGTGTTGAGGCCCTGTAGATATGAAAATAATGACAGCAGTATTGTTCACTGCTGCTGGCGTATTTGAACACCACGATAAAGCACTTACATTAAGTACACTTTAAAATGGGGGCACATTTGCTTTCTCTTGGCTTCTTAAGAGAGCTGATAACATTACAATAACAATGATTTAGATTTAGAAAGACGTATTTTTTAAATGTTACTAGTTGAGTATGCTGTAATACGTATGTCTTGTGTTGTAAGGTCTTGCCAAGGGACAAATCTTTGGAATTGATTTATGTTGAATATACCAGTAACAATTAAATTATGGTAATAAGTTTGCCCAAAGATTGCTTCTGTATTTTTCTTTATATTATGTCTTTTGTAGGGGGTTTATATTAGGACTTAATTATTATGATTATAGTCATGCCTTCCTCGTTTTTTCTTTGACTTTTTGCAGGCAATTAAGAGCACAGTCACCATTCACCAATAAGCCTAATTACCGTGGGACACAGTGGGAGATGAACATCTCTGCATTTAATTCATTTTAATCTGTCTCATATAACCCCCCAGGATGTTCTTCTCTGGGCATTACACAGCAGGATCAAAATTAAATATTTTCACAGCAACATTCAAATATCTCTCAGCTGGCGACCGTTCTTTGTCACGGCTGTATGTTCTGCTGTTTTTATCTCTTCGTGTTTTGTAATTATGCATTTTGTTGGTTGCCTTGCAGCAATCTAATTTCCCCATTAGGCACTATGACATTTTGAAGTTGAGTTTTATTAGTCATTCCCTGAGCACTGAAGTCAGGAAGTAAGCAGCCTCTGACTCAAATGTAAATAGAGTCTTCGACTGTAACTCCATTTCACATTTCCGAAATGCATTGCATGCTTATTGTCCCACTCTCATCATTCCTTTCATATTGCATAATGAATCGTACGTGAACTGTGGAAACAGCCTGCTGCCGGTCTCGGGTCGACTTCTTTTCTCCCTCTGTCTCCCTCATGGCTCTTTCTTCCGTCCCTCTCTCTGTTGACCTTTCAGTAAAGGCTGCTGGAGGTACTGAAATGTAATTGTCCCCAATGAGAGGCAGTAACTCCAACCTCATCAATAGCATAGGATTTAATGTCACCAGCAGCCAATTCTACATTCTGTTGGCGAGAAGCAACAATAGACAGTTTGGACGCTGATTTGGACTAAATCAGGGAGAGAGGATTCTGGACCTGAATTCAAATTGAAGAGATGATGATTAAGAGTCGCTGATTTTTGTTTCAAAGCTGTAAACATCCACATAGTTGAACAAAGTTGAAAAAACATTACCATTGAAATAACAAGTCCACAATTTCTAACATGGGTGAAGGCTTGTGTTTTAATGCATTGCATTGCACTGTACACACCCAGTGGTGGTGGATGAAAAAGTAATTTTGTGCATGTAGCACTTAATATATTCTCAGGTCTTGGATATAAAGTTGAAGTCCAAAGTCAAGACCAACAACTCCCAAATGAGGCTGCCCGATAATTCACGAGTCAATGGTGGCTAATCTCCAGATTTGCGACTTGAGTCCTTAAATCTTCACTTTATTTTTCAGAGTGATGGTCAGAACTCCAAAAATAACACCCTAAAATGTAAACAATTAGAAAAACCCCCCCAAAATCTGAATATGACAAAGACAAGCCTTTTAGACGGATCGCAGAACACTGATGAAAATGAAATGATGAACTAAAGTTATATAAATGTTTTACATACATTATTTCACGGTTGAAGTTTGACAACCTCAAAGTCATCTTGCTTTCTCAACTAAGATGCAGAATAAGTCAGACGGTTCATGACTGAGGAGGATACAGAAAACCAAGGTCCAATAAAAAATATTACAGGTCAGTGTAATCATTCTAATATAATATGGCAACCAATAAAGAAAAAACATGGTCATTTGGGTTCCTTTTTTGGCTGTAGCCAAATGCATCATCATCATCATCATCATCATCATCATCATCATCATCATCATCATCACCATCATCATCCTCATCATCCTCATCCTCAACAGCAGCAGAAGCCTCTTCATCTTCTCTTTGTTTGAATTATTTTTACCCATCCCCTTTATTCTATGATTGAAACCTGAATAGCTGTGAGAAATCTTGTAAATGTTGCCTCTGAGGAAGGCAGGCTGCAATCAGAGGGAAAATTACTGCTCTTTCTCCTGTCGCCATCACTGGCAATCAACATCAGAGCCAGGGATGTTTATCTATCGAAAGTCTTCAAATGCATTATGACTGAACTGCAATCTGTAAAAAGGAAGAATGGTCTTATATAGTAGCATGTCCTTCCCCGCCCCCCCCCCAGACAAACAGAAATAATTGCTTAGGTTTCCTTTATCAAGAAATTGGGTTTCAAACGTTTTAGAATTCAAAGACCTATATTATAGTTAAATGCTGACTCCTGAGAATTGGTCAATACTGAAAAGTACAACTGATCATATCCTCAAAAATGATGTCAGATCATTTGTAGCTCTCTGTAGAACCTACATAACTAAATAGATGACCCTTGAGTGGTCCAATATTACTGGATATTTGCTATGTACTCCGTGTCAGAGTATACAGCCATGTAGAACGTAGTACTCTTTGAAATTCCCATAATGGGAAGCAAACACCTTGTTCTAACAATCCTACATGTGTCGCATTTATGTATGAAAACATTTATAAAAATTGTAAGATTACAACTGGCAGTGATGACTCAAAAGGATGGTGTCAAAACTCTAAATGTTCAGCTAAGTAAAGAGCAACTGAGGCTATAGTTAGAAGATAATACTGACTGCTGCTGCACTGCTTAGGCCCATATCTGTGCCCTATAAACCACCACAACACGCACACACAGTCAGTGAAACAGATACTGACATAGTTGCCTGTGTGCTTTTGTCTCTGAGCCCTAAATAAAGTTTGGCACTCCTCTCTCAGATTACTGAAGGAAGTAAACATTTCAGCAGCTCCGAGTTCATCTCCCGTCCTGACATTGTGAATCGTATCAAAGCCTCCACTGTTATGTCAGAGTAAAGGTTATGAGAAGTTTTCTGATATGCTGTTGAGGACGGTATACTGGTATACAATGAGCTTACACTGAAAAGAGAGCCACACAAGAACAAACTAGAGAATGCAATTCCTGAAGAAATTGCTAGTGGGAATGCTTTATGCTGAAGATGTGACGCTAAACTGCTATGCTGAAATGTAATGTGTAAGAAGAAAGTGAAGAATTTAGATTGAAATGAAATGTGTAAGAAGAAAGTTAAGAATTTAGATTGAAATGATACATGAACATTGGGGGCTTGAATGTGTGATAAGAGAAGAAAATAAAGTAAAAAGGCTTGGAAAAGCAGCAGAATATTTGAACTGCAAACTTCTGAACTAACTTGATGGCGAATGATCTGTGCCATGGCAACGGCATTTGAGGACACCCCATAATACGCTTAGATGCGTTGATGGCTGCATCGTTACCAAACCTGTGAAGTTTTGGGGCGTTCGGAGCAGTTTCACTGAAGTTATAAGAAAACCGTGTTTCATGGCGAGCATTTGAAGAAATCTCAAAACTGTCCCGTAGATGTGTTCACGGCTGGACTGTTAGCACACTGCTATCTGAAGTCTGCTGCTCTGAGCATGTCAGTTGGAGCGATGACATCATCGTGTTCCATGACACAGGTGTTTATATTTGAGCTAACAAGGCGTCCAGAGATCAAAGGTTTCCATTGTTCTGAATGAGAGATGAACCTCTTACATGTGAACGTTTTGTGGAAGAACCGTAACAGATATCTGTGAAATTTCAAAACGTAAAGCATGTCAAGGAAGTTGAGTATCTGAAGTGTAATTTTTGTGTAGTTTTGGGTTAATAATGTGGCCTTTTTGGCAGTTTAACTAAAGGTGTGCGGCTGCTGCTGTGAGGAAATATCTGCCTGAAATTACAATGGGGTTTAATGGCGGCATGTTGAACGTTGTTGTCACTTCATGCCCTAAAGAGGAATTTTGTTTAATTATTTTTGCTTAATTATTTGTCATTTTTCAAGCTACGAGATGTTTTCCTAAATTTGTCATGATAAATTATGTCTCAGGAATGTAGGGTTTGGGAATTATGGCAGTTTAAAAAATATATATGAAGGCAAATTTCAAGATTTTCTACCCTCTAGCTGTGACATCACGCACTCTAGTTAATGTTAATATCGGAAGAAAACCTCTAAAACAAGGTCTGAACAATGTTTAATATCTCTAAAAGTAAGAATCAGATTTAAAAGTTGTTTTACACGAACAATGTCAGATAGATGTGTAACATTTTAAAGTTAGAATGAGGTTTCTGAGTGAAAGTACGAATGAACAGTTAGCAGTTGAAGTCGCATGAAGATTTGAAGAATTTCTCCATTGACTTCAATGGTTAAAAATGTGATGTATTATGGGATGTATCTCTGGAATTATGAAAGTTATGAATGAGAAAAGTAATAACCATCGATTCCCGACCGAGCTGAACGTTTTGATGTTTGAACGGAGTTTCTGCGATGAAGAGGAGAGGGAGGAGAAGCGCGGCAAAATAAGTCGGCGGAATAATAAACTTTTCGCGCGTAGAATAACAGTTAGTTGGAATGCTGTTAACAGCATTCCCACTAAATCAACTGGTTGTATATTATTAAGGGGCCAAAAGGTAGTTATCAGTGTTTTGGTTTATATATTTTCTTCATCATGCCACATCTTATTATATATTCAGTGTTACTTTCAGAGCATGTGTGTGAAAGTTGCATGTGTCCGGTTTGTCCAATGGGATGTAGACCATTTCAATCTTTTGGTGGGCAGGAGTAAAACATTCATAGAGGCGGATATGTCAAAAAGACTACATGACTAAATGCCATAAGAACTACTAACAAATATAATTTTGGGTCAGCTTTCCTTTAGCCGTTTGACTGCCAAACATATACTAAATACCCAGTCCAAAAAACCCACCTAAAATATTCTATGTTTCTAATTGAGTCTAAAAATGTAGAGGAGCTCAAACTTCAAATTCAGCAACATCACTATGACCTTGCAACATTTCCTGCAGAAATCTGTATTCCGTAAATCAGAAAACATGAATAAACAGCACGGGGCAGTGGTCTTTTAGGGAGTTGGTGAGTGCTGATTGTGTGGGTGAATAGGGGAAGGTCAATCCTCCCCCTTGAGAACACATAGTCAGCGTTGTTGGCACTGCCGGCCTCGAGTTGACCTCTTCTGGGACTACGGGAGGCAAAGGCTCTTGGTTCAACAGCACAGTGTGGAGTCGCTACAACCCTCCTCCTGTGGGCTTCGGATCTGTCTCCCTGGAGCAGTGAGCCGTGTCACGCAGTCACAACAGTTCACCTCACTTTGAGTACCGGCTCCAGTGAGGAACCAGGTACAGAAAATGGAAAGAGTTTGGAGCTTTTTTTTATCATTTTCTCCCCTTGATTAATCTCTGCTGCCAGGTGGACCGTCCCTGGTTGTTTGTCCTGTAAAAGTGCTCTGCGGTAACAAAGTTAACTCCTATCAGTCAGAATAATGGCTTTCTGTAAGTCAAACTACTGCTTTTAAAGGCTTTGAATATGTACTGTGTATACAGAATAATGTCTGAAAGGAGTGGAAAATGTTCCTAACATTTCTTAAATAAGATTATTTTGTTGATTTGATACAACTGCTCTTCATTTTGTTTAATTTTTCTCTTTTTAGAGAATTGTGCGATACAATCTAATTTAAATGTAAACGTTTGAGTAAAAGTTTGAAGCTTAAGTAGGCCTTCTGAATTTTTGTAATTATACAAAAGCAGAAAGCATCTTGATATTTCGACAATGTATCAAAAGTATAGTGCATTTTGTCCATGTCTGTGTTAAAAAACGGTTATTTTCCTGTTTCCCTGACTGAATGTCTATCTCCTCCCCGGTATCCTTCCTTTCTCCTCTATCTACCCCCCTGGGACCATTACAATAACATAGCTAACCTTTCACAGGAAGAACATTTGTTGCAGTAAGAATACAGCTCCACGTGATGTTGTTTCAGGTATAATGTTTTGGTGATCTCAGCAGCAGTATGTAATGGCAGATTTGTAGTTCTCCTGAGGAATATCTTTATACCTGCACATTTCTTTAATAAGGATGTTTTTCATAGGGGGGCGTGTGGCGCAGTGGACTAGTGCGTTGGACTTGTGCGTTGGTGTTGGGATCAGGGGAGCCCCATTGCAGTCAGCATGTCATTGTGCCCCTGGGCAAGACACTTCACCCCAAATTGCTCCTGTGGGGATTGCCCACAGTATTGAGTATGTACCGTAATTTTCTGACTATAAGCCGCGCCTTTTTTCCGATTTTTCGACACTGCGGCTTATATAACGGTGCGGCTCATCTATGGATTTTTACAGCTAACGGCCACCACCTTTAACTCTATGGGCTCTATGGCCGGTCCGCGCCCCCTACCTTTAACTCTATGGGCTCTATGGCCGGTCCGCGCCCCCTACCTTTAAGCGGCGGGTTCCAGCAGGAAAAGCTGGAGGCCGGAAAAGAGTGAGACAGGTAGCGCGCAAAAGTAAAAGTGGAACCGAGACTGGTACGAGAGACAGAACGAGAGCAAGACAGACAGACATTACGAGAGCGAGACAGTTTGTCCCCGTACCACTGGTTGAAAACCACTGCTGTAGATAACTGCCGGTACGTGCGCTGGGAGCGCACCGTTTAAGTTTGAAAGTTGAAAAGTTTGTGTGTCTGAAGCGCTATGTGATACAGTACAGTTTACACAGCACAGTACATGTTCTGTAGCTACTATTGCACTAAATGGTAACACTTGAATACGTTATGCAAATATGCAACTTGTTTGTTGAAATGTTAATAAATGGGAGCTTCCTCAAACAGCCATCTCTTTCCCGACAATCCCCTCTGTGCACGAACCCTTACATATGGTAATTAAACATTAAAACACCTGCGGTTTATAGTCCAGTGCGGCTTATATATGTACACATCATTCAATTTAGCTGCTGCGGCTTATATTCAGGTGCGCCTTATAGTCCGAGAATTACGGTAAATCGCTTTGGATAAAAGTGTCTAACAAGTAACATGTAATGTAATAATAAGTAAAGTATGTAAACATTTGATGAATTGTTTTTCACTTTGCTCATCCATGATGCTTCAAATTTAAAATCTGTCCATTTTATGTCCCCAGTTTATGTTTCTATGTATAAAACTGAAAGAGCACTTCATAAGCTCAGAATGTATGGGTATGTATGGGTAATATAATGTTAATAGTGCTTCAGATTCGCAAACATGTGATGATATAGAATGTTTGCATTCTTAAGTAGTATTTCAATTTAAATTGTAAATGCTTAACTAAAACAAGAATTAAACAATAACTATTAAAACGTTTTGGGCACTATTAATTTCTTAATTTAAATACCTTAATGGTAATTCAAACAGCAGTGCATTTGGTTTATGGAACTACATACGTTTAAGTTATTATTATTATTATTATAATTATTAGCAGTGATAAAATTGGACCAAAACTTGAATATATGATATATTAACCATGTTTTGTTATCAGTATGAAGCAAACTGTGCTTCCACGTTCCAAATAGAGTCTACGCACAATGGGAACAAACCCCCAGCCCTTTGTGCAGTATAATTTTACCCAGTTTTTGATAGTTTTAGCTCAAAAACCAGAAAGCTGACACTCAAATCTTAACACTACAGAAGTTTCACTGTTCCATCTGATCCTTTCCAACTCCAGGCCATATTGTCTGGCTGCTGCAAAGGCCTGGTTCACTGGAGTGGAAGGACCTGGAAGGAAGGGCAGCAAATACATCACTTTCCCCTCTCTTTCCTCATTACCACACCGACTCTGGACCGCCATGTACATGAGGTGCAGCCACTTCAATCTGTTTCAATCTGAGAGCCCTCGGCAGTCTTCGCTGCTACGACGAGCCTATTTAACATGATGAGAAGCAGGAAGTATGGCCTACGAGCTGTAGATCTCTGGAGACAGAGGCAAGGAAATTCAAACACACACACACACACACACACACACACACACACACACACACACACACACACACACACACACACACACACACACACACACACACACACACACACACACCTGTACGACAAATAACAGACATGAACTGCATATATTATCACACTAAGATAACAGTCACACCTCAAACGCTTAGTGATTGAAACGCAAACATATCATTACACCATACAGGCCCATTACTTTGTTTCACACTACTCTTGTGCTGAATCATTGGATTGCTTGGAAATTGTGTCTTATATATATTAAAAAAAAGAAAATCATTCAATGTCATAACAATCTCGCTGGAAACGGACCTTCAGAGACAGAGACACCAGCTGCAGACACTGACCTATTCCACAGCTTTATAGAAAATCCTAAACAGGGTCAAATGAGGATAACTATGCTCCAAATGTTGCACAATCCTAATTGGGAACATTTTAACCCTCCATTTTTAATTTATGAGTATTCTATTAACTTATAATGACTTTACCGCCCTGAGCTCTTTAAGTCTGTGACCCTGACTAAGAAGTACAGGCTCTCCAAATTACTGCTTTTGCTTTAGCCTTAGGATTTTCATGTAATGTACTTTTTACATGTTTAGCATTCCACACAGTCTGCAAGTTGTTGTATGTGAGAAAAAATAAAATGTGTTGCCTTCCACTGTCTCAAAGTTACAGTTTCATACCCTATAAAGGCCCTGTATTGAATCCAATCACAGTAAAAAGGGAGCATATATTATCAGATGCTAGCCAACCATTTTTGAGTAGAAAGCACAAGCACTGTCGATCCAAATGAAAACGCAACAACCTTCCTGATCAAAAAAAGGCAAATATCTAATGAAAAAGGTTTTTGTTTTTTTATGAATAGTTGCATATGTTTGTACCAAAACTTAGTTTATTCAGAAATGTGCCAATTCATATCCAACGTTCAACAAAAGCCATGAAAATATGTTGGAACTTAAGAAACAGTTCTGATTTGAAAGTCATGTGATGCAAAAAAAGACATAAAGCTGATAAACTTCTATCCGAGGACAGGAAGGGGGTGGTGCTGCATGCTTCCACTTCAAACTTATCTAACTCATTTCCAATGTTTTCCTAATCCTATATCTTCAGGAAGATGCATTAAAAAGGTCGTAAAAGTCCAAGTGCAGCGCTCTGTCAGAACATACAGCTCCTCATCAGAGAAACATGCTCTTTGATTTATGTAGATCTCATATTAAAGCCCCGCTGCGAGGCAAACCTTATGCATTATTCACAGCAACGATTGCGCGCGTGTGTGTGTGTGTGTGTGTTTGTGTGTGTGTGTGTGTGTGTGTGTGTGTGTGTGTGTGTGTGTGTGTGTGTGTGTGTGTATGTGTGTTTGTATGTGCTATACTGTAAATGTGTGTGTGTCGTAGTCTGTCGAATCTGTATCTGACTCATCACAGGCACAGTGGATTACTAAGCAGGGAGAGAGTGGAGCATACCGACAGAAACATTGAGAATTAGCAAACGGAAACTAGGATGAGATGATGGCAGTACTGCAAACATGGATGGAAGAATAATCTGATAATTACAAACATCGTTATTCTCGTTAACATACCTAAACTAATCATCCATGGTACTTTTTATTGGAAAACATATTTTCTCTCTTTTATTGCACACTAATTGACTGCTTAAACAGGCTGTAACCCCGGTTTGTAAAACCTCCAACACCTGGGGCCGATGCATAAAATAAATAAAATAGAAATAAGAAAAAAAAAGTAAGCTAATGCCATTTCAGATACTGAAAATTGGAGTTATATATGTTTCGCAAAAACACACAAACATCCCAACACGTGAAGTTATAGAGAGATGTACAGTTTGTGGATGAACTACCTCCTTGATGTTTGTTTGCTGATGACAAATACAATGTGTAAGTGTGTCTATCTAAATATTCTATTTGTGTAAGGAGAGGTTAACTCATGAACCTACTATAGACAAAGTTTCATGCATTTGGTTCCTGGTGTCAGTATGCCCCGATTGTAACATGGGAAATTAAGCTGTTTTTACTTTGAGTTTGTTGGGATATTAATCTGATGAACGATTCATCAGGTTAATGAAAATAAACAACAACAAAAAAATTATGATGGAATAAACCCAACAAAGCAAGGATAGCTAGCATTAATAGTTTAGAACAAAAGTGTTATTAAATCAATAATACTTCACAGCTTCTGGTAAAATCCACAGTCACAACATAAATATACTGGAGAAAATGTCAGGGAAATCATTCGGCAGTACCAATTACTTTACTCTATTGATTTGAGTTCTGATGGTAAACACATTTTAGACCAACTACAGGCCTTGTCCATAGTAGCAACAAAGAGTAATTACAAAGTGTGTCGATCACACTACTCTGAAAACTGAACCAAACTAAGGCAGCATGTAACAAGCAGATAAAATCGTAACCTATGTGATACAGATGGATTGTGAAGAAGAACACACAATCAGTGTGGAGCAAATGTAGGTCTGTATGACATGTAAGATAGAGTGTTGGTAGGACCATCAAATATGTATACAGTATGTGACCGTGTTATTGGAGGGTCACTGTTAAACATTTAATGAATAACCCGGGATGCAGTGGTGAACCTTCAGAGCCTTCAAGGGGCGTACAGGGGGGTGTGTGTCTACAGAAGGTCCAGCTGTGGTAGACACGGTTCGCCACTGCCGGGATGATAAGTTGGGTAACTCAAATATTTTTCATAGAAGGATTCAACTAATCCCACCCCTGAAAAAAAGGACTTTATGAGGACTACTTCATGCACTTCATTGGTACTTGTTTCCCAAGAAATAAAAGATAAATGATGACTTACTATGGTGAAGTTCATGACCTTGAGGATCCAGATAGTTAGTGCCAAGTTGATCAGGATCAAGATCATCAGCAGCAGGACAAAGAAGTAAAGGCAGCGTTTCCTCCAGCCGTATATTCCCACTTTGTACACTTGGGGTTTCTCTGAACTCTGGACATTGTTCCTATGAGTGCACTGTTCTTGGGTCATCTGAAAGGAGACAGAAATAAAAATACATGTATTATTATTGAAGGAAATGTCAGTGAAATTTCCTATTTTAACATTCAGTAGGGAAACATTTTCGGAATGTTATAGTCGTGTTGAATATAAGTCCAATATTCACTCCTCCTTTATCTTCTATAAAGTCCTCTGAGAGAAACATATGTGGCTTGGTCTGATACATGTTAACTTTATTTGCTTGTTGGTGCTGGACACTCTTTGTATAATTAACAGCAACAATTTACAGTCTAATTTTCTTCTCTGGCTGTTGTGTATTCTTCAATTATTGAATCCATTGGGCCTCCATGGTGAAGCGAGCCATGATAGCTTAGAGATTTGTGATGCAGCTGCAGAGACTGTGTAGAAAATGACCTTAAGATAAACGATGGGTTATATCTGACCATTAGTACAAATAACATGCCATAAACATTCATCTCACAGACTCCACTCCAATACTGACCGGCCACTCTGTACAAGCACAATGAAAGACAGTTTAGTTAGCAATCGCATTGATTGATTGCCCCATAAGTGGTCTATAACTCCATTATACCCCCTCTGCCCCATTGATGTGCTGATAGTGCCGATTAACGATGATTCTAATTGTGTGCCTATGAAGACGAGGAGGCATTGTTCACTTCAAGCGCCATAATAATAGCCTAATAACTCTGTGGAAAAATACAATTTACTTGTGTCCACCGTGCTTTGGAGTGCAAGTCTCAGACCACCAAAGCCAATCGTTTTTGACAACCAGGCACAATACCCACTAACTGAAACAAATGGCACAAGACAGAGGCCCAGTGAAAAAGTGCTGAAAGCTATAGACGAGACTCCAAAGTACCAGTCAGCAAAAACAAGGAAATCTAATTGTGTACGATCGGATTTTCATTTTTGTTTGACGGGAGATGCAGGGAGATGAAGAGGCACATCTTTGGAATGTTGAGGCAGGCGGAGAATAGGGGAATCAGTACAATGAGAGTAAACAAAGCTGGAATACCAAAAAACAAACAAAGCTCATTAGGGTCCACTAGATCCCGCATTGTTCACTATGCAGAATGAAAGTTATAACGTTTCTGGGATTTTTGTTTGCTTGACTATTTCTGTTCATGCTAAAGTCCCCTTTTTTTTAACATGCCTTCAAAGCTCTGATTGGCAGAGCTGCATTTTAACCCAGCAAAACCATAATCAATGAGCTAAAAACCAAACCTATTTTGAGCTTTGACAGAAATTAATATGAGGAAGAAACAATTGGGTCATTGGAAATGGCAAAATCCACCACCATTTCCCCGAGTTGGGAAATACATATGCTCAGTAACAACCTTGACATTGCCAGCTTACTCATGAACCAACCTAATGAGTGATGTCTTTCAGAAACGAATAATTGCATTAGACAGGAGCATATGAGTTAGGGTGATTACTTGCAAGAAAAGGCCACAGACATCCACTACAATCTCATCATGCAGTCCCAGATATATACATAGACTACATAATTGACTCATTGAGGGAATCGGTTATTTTGCAGTTCTTGGAATACACAATGGTGTACCTAGTGAAGTAAAGTACACCAAAAGGACACCTCATGCTGAACCAGATACTCAGTTTTACTAACCACCGCTCAATACAAGATATAAGACATAATACTATAATGGTGTTTATGGAAAGCTGATACTGGTGCCAGGCCAAAGTTTTGCAGAAATGATGTTGAATTATCCTCTGTGGACCTTGAATAGCTAAACCCAAATTCATGGCAATAGTTGTGGAGATTATCTCGGATTGGATGCACATAACACACAATATCTTCTCTATCAAAGTAACAACAGTATAAGTTGGTTCTTTAAGTTTGGTTTACATATAGAACAACTACAATATACAACAAACAGCTATATGAGCCACAAGTAACTGAGGATTTGATCATTTCTTTGGCAAAGTCCTCATAGAAAGCTGCAGCCTGTGAGTGGTGATATATGTTATAACACACCTGATCCTGCATCACATTTTATTTTATGTTTCCATCTGCAAGCACCTGCCACAGCACAGAGCTTCCAACAATGGATGCTAGAAAATGGCAGACACACTGTGTTGACCCTGGAACAAACAGCTGTCCGGATACAGTTCAGGTGATGTTTATTTAAACCAGGGCATTTGATAATGATAAAAACAAAAACAACACAATATTCAAAGACTGACTGGCAGGTTTTCCATTTCCTCTCTCTGGGTTTGATTTGTTCTGATCTAATGTGACAGCTTCAGATAACTGACCCTGAAACTAATATGAAGCAAAAACCTCAAAACAAACCAGATCACGTCAGTACAATTTGGTAAGCCGATAGCACCAAGAAGATGAAAAAGTCTAACAACATCAAAGTTATGAGACAGGGTTTTTGAGAATTTAATAAATCTCGAATATGTGAGAAATATAGGGAGGAAACATTTACAACCTTAACTGAGTAGTATGTATATACTATATCTAAATAGTAAATAATCATTGACACAGCTTAGTGAAGGTGATTCAAGAAGGATATTACTTTTCACAAAGGTACAATGGCCAGTAAGCAATGCTACTTGCTTACCAATTGCTTGCCTTTGGGTACAATATGGTTAATACAAATGTATAATACAAGTTTAGCATATTCTAGGGTATATGCTTAGTACACACAAGAAAAGGGCATGAGGGAATGTGTGACTTTCTAATAGTGCCCTGAATGGAAAAAGGAATACTAAGCGATATATTATAAGTTATATTTTTTTTTACCCCCCCTTCTCTCACCTTAGCCTCCATCCCCACAATAAGCATGGGTAAACAAATCAGTTCGCACAGGTGGTCACAATGCACATTGTTGAACTGCGTGTGCAAAACAGCTGCTCTGCGAAGCTCTTCTACCTGCAGAACACGTTTACCTCAGTAGCATGTTTTCCATACAAATGTGAGATATCAGCATACAGTACAATGTCCGGAAGACTAGTTTGCTAATACCATCAGTTAACTGTTACCTTGGACACTTTTAATGTCGATGAGTATTTAGTAGTATAGTTTAATTCCTTGCATATATTATGTAGCAGTATCTGTATATTATATATATAGGGCTATGCAGATATGAGTACTTTTTATATTTTAAGTGTTGGTTGACATCATATGAGTTCATCTTCTACAGTAGCTTAACAAATAGAAATGGAACTCTCGTAAAAAATCCAAACATGAAAACAAATACATAATATTTTGTCTACACTTTGAAAACGCAATCATGGCCTATTTGTTTACCATATTCCTGCACATGTACTGTATTGCATTGTGGATTTAGCTTCTCATAAATCAAATAAATGTAATGCACTATTGAAATATTTTTTTCTCTCGTCTGTGCTTTCCACATACTCAACCTACATGCAAGGAGTACTGATAGCTTTCCAATACGCACTTAGGCTACCGGCTGACTGAGAAAAGAAAGTACTTGGTTACGAGCTAAATAATAGCCACTCACATAAGAGTGAAGGTGTGTGTGTTAAGAAAGCAGAGTTAAAGAGCCAGGGAGGAAGAAAATAAGGGGCAAATTGGAGGCAAATCAAATCATCGGCCTTTGAGTCTTTTCCCTACACTCTTGCTGTCCAATGGTAACTCTTGCTAAAGCCAGCTATTCATTCAGAGAGCCTGAAGAAATCCCAATGGTCCAAAAACAAAGTCTGTTTCTGATTAGAGAGAGAAATTAGGTTTTACAAATTGTTATTGGTTATTCCCGTTGCCAAATAGCCAGGCAGCGCCCCATTAGGACTTTTATAGACAACATGTGGATCGCTACCAGGAACTGCACGCTGCTGCCAATGGATACGCCATTACTGGGGCTCGCACGCCTCCAAATGTGTGAATATACAAAATGGCCGACAGCCAGGGGCAGTTTATTGGCCATTGCAATGTGTGGGTAAACGGGCAAGTGGAGAAAAGTGAACAGCTGACTGAATAGTTACTAAGTATTTCACGGTCTGTTTTTCAGGGTCATGATCATAATTTCTAGCAGAAAGCAGAAGCTAGCCTACTAGGCTACAAGCTAATAGCTATAGATTATTAGCTCTTGTTTTTTTTTATAACCTGCGCTCAGGTTAAGGATTTTAGTTTCAGCATGTGTTGGTTTTCTTTTTATGCTGTGCAATCTCCCATTATCCTGGTCCATTAGCTACTGTCCTAACATTTACCCCACAACTCTTCTTTTAATATTAACTGTCCTTTTCCTTGGTCTAAAGGGCCCCTATAGCAATTAATTTGTTATACTATGGGTGAAGTTCACTACAAGGTTTTTTTTATTTGCCTTGTATAACCCTTCAACAGAAACAGAGAGCAGCACCGAAGCAGTGCAGACCATTGGAGGCAAAGAGCAAAAATATTTTGATGAAACGGTGATGAAAACATGTTCCATACTAAATGAACTATGTTGTTTATTTAAAGATCAATAACTTCTGAAGATACTACTAATACTATTACACTTATAAGAGTGATGCTGCCTTGCAGATCTTTGCAATTCATTTTAAGAACATATCTACTAAGGCCAAAATGAAAAGATAACAAAATAAGACAGAACATAAAACAGACTTCCCTTATGCCATCGAAGCAACTGAGATACACGCATTTTTTGTTGTCTTACAGAAGTACAGTAGTTTTTTTGCTTTTTTTGCTCACTGAGGATACATTCCTAGCACAACCCTTTATTGTTGTGTGCTGTAGCAGCTTACTGCCCATTGCAGAGGAGAACAATTAGGCTAATATTTACAGATACTATACTGAAAAAGGTAAAAAAAAAAAAAACATTTTAATAAAAGCCACATTGTAAATGAGATCGATGATCTCAAGAGACCAATCTGTCTAAATAAAGGTTTGAAATGAAATGTTAAGGATCTTACAGAGCTACTTCAAGTAACTAAACTAAAAAAGGCAAAATAATAAGAAACCATCCAATTGCACTTGCTAATTCTGCCGTTATGATGTGAGTCCAGGCCTGGGGCCATGCCTAACTGGGAGGGTAATGAACACTTAAACAGCTGAGTAACTTTGACCATTTTCTTTTTGCAGGTGCAAATGCAGATTTTTTCTTTAACAGCATTGTTGAGCATAATAAGGATCATTTGGCAAATACCTTGCTTTTATCCTGTGTGAAAGATGTGATACTGATCTGTGTATTTATAATTAGGAGTGAGGAACCACATCTTTTATAGCATGTGTTCTTAAAATCATGTTTTTAAGCACTCTGGTCACATTGGGGTGGAAAGAGCCTGGAGGTTAAAGAATCCACCATGTAGCTTTGAATCCCAGATGTATTCATGTGTGAATGGGGTGGTGTTGAATAATGTTCCCTAAAATGCAATTCATTTTTAATGCCAATCCAATTTGAAGGTGCAATATATAATGCCAGAAGCAATAGTGAGAGGTTGAATGTCTCACAATATAGTACAGGATGCAGACCGGAGGAACAGCAGTTTAAAACATGCATCTCCGAATAATTTAAAGTAAGTAAGTAAGTAAAGTTTATTTATAAAGCGCTTTTCACAGACAAAGTCTCAAAGTGCTTGACAAAACAATAAGACATCCATATAGGAGGCGTACAATGATCAATGAACCCACATGTTAAGAAGACATAAAAGCAACAGAGCATAATTTAAGACACAATAAAAACACAATAAAACAAAACTTACAAATGAAATTTAAAACAAACAAAAATAAAAACATAGTATTAAATGGAATAAGATCAAGCACACCCTGTTACCCAAACGCCTGACCAAACAGGAATGTCTTTAAAATACACTGAACAAAAATATAAATGCAACACTTTTGTTTTTGCTCCCATTTTTTTCATATACACAAAATAACCATTTCTCTCAAATATTGTTCACAAATCTGAACAAATCTGTGATAGTAAGCACTTCTCCTTTGCCGAGATAATCCATCCCACCTCACAGGTGTGGCATATGAAGATGCTGATTAGACAGCATGATTATTGCACAGGTGTGCCTTAGGCTGGCCACAATAAAAGGCCGCTCTGAAACGTGCAGTTTTGCTTTATTGGGGGGGTCTGGGGGGGTCCGAAAACCCTAGGGTTAAACCCTAACCCTAACATGTCACCCATCTCCTTCGCATAGAGTTGATCAGGTTGTTGATTGTGGCCTGTGGAATGTTGGTCCACTCCTCTTCAATGGCTGTGCGAAGTTGCTGGATATTGGCAGGAACTGGAACACGCTGTCGTATATGCCGATCCAGAGCATCCCAAACATGCTCAATGGGTGACATGTTAGGGTTAGGGTT
>NW_011337187.1:68080-81948 GCF_000735185.1 Notothenia coriiceps
AAACGATCACAAGTCTTAGGAGTTGAGTTGCATTTGCTGATAATATTTTGACTTGATGATATATAAATGCCATTCGTCTTTTGGCAATTTACCTTGCAGAGGTAGCTGATTTCTCGTACCTAAAATGCACAATTTCTACATTACTATGAACATAGACATGCAATATATGAATATGTACTTTTTTAAATAGTAATATTACATCCTATTAACAAGTTTACTGTCATGCTAGCATCTCCAATAAGTACTTTGGGCTAAGTGATAACGGTTGGCATGTTCAAGCAATGCTAACATGGTAATATTAATGTAAATTGGTTTATTGACTACAGTATGTTCACCATGTTAGTGTAGTGTGTAAACATGCTTACATTTATTAGCACACACATTTGGTTTATAAAATACTACTTCACAGAGATGGCTGAATGTGATGGACGGTTTACGTTGTAGAATTGCTGCTAAACAAAAGTAATGGGTCTGCATTTGTGAAAGGTTTATTGAAGATTGTACCAAAGAGGGTTTTTAAAAAGATCTCTTCTTTCTGTCCGCACTGTAATGTGAAGCCAGTCTTTTCCAAATGATACCTTGGAGAGCATTTTTCCAACAGCTTAGAATGTGAAAGTGATGGCTTAAAGTGGATGTAATAACCAAACAAAGAGAAAAAGATGGCTTTTCACATCCATTCACATTAATGTGGACGTGAAGTCTCTTACTTGTCCTATTTTTTCGCAGTCTCTCACACATTTTTTTTTCTATCCTTCGAATGTTTTCATCACTCTGCCCCCACCCGCCCCCTCACCCACCTACCTGTCTTTACACTTGCAGCCATTCTCCTCATTTACACCACAACACATAGTCCATCTAATTTTTTTCCCTCACCCTTATCGTGCTCTCTTTGTTTATTTATCTATTATACCCAGTCGTATCTCTACCTCACTTTATCAATACCTCTTCTTGCTCTCCTTTTTTTCATCTTTCATTCTGGGTATGTCCCTCCCCAAAACACCCCTCCCCCATCTGCTTTCCTATCCCATTGATGGATGATGTGGTGTAGCGTTGAGGGCCTCAATCAGGGTTCGCTGTGGAGAGCAATCTCAAAGCCAATTCCACTGATAGCCATCGCAGGGTGTTGCAACATGACGTTGCAGATATCACCTGTTGAATGAGAGAGAGAGAAGGAGAAAAAGAGTGGGAGCAGCTTCTCCGAGTTCCAGGTGCTTTTCTCAAACCTTTGGACGGAGGGGAAAACTTTTCTTCTGTTGAGGATGTTGTTGTGGTAGTTGTTGCAGCAGTTGTTGTTTTTGTTGTTGTTATCACATTGATCAATATGAAAATGTATTAGTTTGGAGTTCGGCCATTGTAGCGCCTGGCAGCCAAACAGAACCATCAGAGGCTGAGTGAAAGAGCACTCTGTTGCAGGATTGGAGAGGGAATGGATGGCAGGAGAAGCATTGTTGCTGCTCAATGGTGCTTCATTTTACCCTCCAAGTGCTTTTTGGCAGAGGGCTAGCAGGTGGCCAGCGTTGTATTCATTTGCATTTTAAACACTAATGCAGGTTTTGCTAGTTAATGAGAGAATAAACAAGAGAGCAGCTTCTCCTCGAACCTTGTATGTTTACCTGTGGCATACACACAGCTCCGTTCTACCTCTGAGCCCCTCGTCATTATTTGCTGACATGTGCTGGAGGGGAAGTGTTTAAGCTGCCTGGAGGGGAGGATTTACACAGGCTGTGATGTAAATCTGGTAATCCGCAATGCTACATTATTTACATTTCTATTTTCCTATTGTAATGCTTTCATGGTTTCTGACTCTCTGCCATGAAGGTACAACCGTGATCAAATTCGTGAACGCTTTTTTTCCTCTTTTTTTTCCTTTTTAAGATACAATTAAAATACTCATTGAAAAGGAGCAAATGAAAAAGCCTGAATTATCCTCAATTTGATGTGACCAGTGTGACTTTACAGCCTTTGTGGTCCTATAATAATCGTGGGTCAGTCAATTTGTTTTATGTGAATATAGCATTGGCTTTGTTAGATTTAGTTTGTTGAATGAGGAGGTTGAAACCAGTGCATGATTGTGCAAATACCAGGAATATGTTAAATACCCAATTGTTTGAGACAATCACATGTTAAAATCATTGAACAATGGTCAGTTCGTTGACCATTGGGTGGTAAACTGTTGTTTGGTAAACTTAAATGCACAATTTGGTTGGCTTAAGGCTCCTTCATATTCAGCTTTTGATTTAAAAAACAATACTTCTTATGTACACATATGATGGTACCCTTAATATAAGAACCCTCAACAAGGTATAAGGGATGTGTTTATCAAAACAGGAGTGAAGAAGTCTTTGGCAACAGATAATATATGTTGGTCACATTTTGAAGTTTGTGTTGCTTTTCATCTTCTTGCTGTTTTTTGAGCCAACACATAACACTTGATCCTATATAATGTGTACTGTAGGAGTTTCAAAATGCAGAACTTAACTTAAGTTATGCTGTAAAAATAAAGTCAGACTCCTTGTGATATATTCCCCAAAGCTTCAAGACGTCTATATTTTCTTTAGCTTTGGGTGGTTGCTTGATGCATATCGATGCCGACGCTCGATAATAGACCGAGAGCTCTACATTATTGACTCCCAGCTCTCTGGAGATGTTAACTGGAGATGGAGGAAGACAACATTCAGAGAGAGACAGTATAGATAAAGACACAGATAGAGGACATATAGCAGAGCGATTCAAAGAAACATTCAGTCCTTTTATTTGGCCTTGCTCATCACTGACTTCTCTACCCCCTCCTCACGGTCACTGTCGACCCCCCTCTGTCTGTGCTGTAGCACACACAGCTGAGCCAAATGCATCTGGAAAATAACAGAGGGAACTGAAGTGTTATTTACAAGACAGACGTTCTCTCCTGCACTCACACAGACACAAACAGCCAGGTAAATAGAGCAGCTAGCCACACGCACATATCTAGTAAAACACACACACGCACAGACTTCATACACAATGAGTCTGAGAAACACACTTTCAAAAAGAAGCCCAAGTACACACACAAACACAATAAATTGTCAATAGCTATAACACTAACAGAGTGGTGACAGAAGAGGCAGTGCTGGGTTGAGTGTAGATCAATGTAGTCCTTGTTGCAGCAAATGCTGGAAAGAGAGAGAGAGAGAGAGAGCGAGAGGATGAGAGAGGAAGAAAGGGATTTAGGTGGGGGGGAAATGGGTAAGGTGGGAAGTTGTTTAATGAATTATGTCCAAATCTCTCACAACTTCAGGCAGGCAAAGGAAGAAACAGATTCTTAGAGTAAGGCCTTGCTAACCCTCTAGTTTATAGGCTGCAGTCATCTTTGCACCTGACAATCCAGGCAACACAAAGTGCTGGTAGAAAAGAAAATCGTACCAAGTTAAGATGCAATCAAAGATACATACTTTCAACATTTGAAGTTAAGTACTCGTAATATTGTTGGGGAAATATTTCCCAAAGCCCATAACTTTGACCCAGTTTATCAGTTTATACTGTCCTGACTGAGCACAGACACCTGCAACCTTGGCTGCTGTGCTCTCAGTGTTTTGTCTCCCTGTTCCTGCCTGTTGGCGTCAGCTGATAATAATAATAATAACAACAGATTTAATTTGTTAGCGCTTTTACAGGTGCTCAAAGNGAGGTGTTATGATTCTATCTTGTTATGCAGCATGTTGATTGTTCTCTCTGAACTAGCTAAATATATGGGTCTGGGGTAGAGTTCTTCAGAATTGATTGTGGCATCTCAACCGTGTGGTCAACTCGTGGCCTGTGACATGTCTTGTGAATCTCCGGCCGAAGCTCCAAATAAACCATCAGTGTTTGCCATCAAGCTCCAGCTCTCCTCGTGTCTCTCTGAGTCCTGACTCCAATTGCTTCAGATGTTTCCCCCACAAATATAACTTGCATTAAAGTGGCTTACATGATGAGAACACTATTACAGGATGACTGAAGGTTAAGTACATAGCTTTAATTAAAAAAATTGTCAAAGATTGTATGTTTGCTTCAATTCAATACAATTAAAATAATGTATATTTACACAACAAATGTAATTGGTTGGTTGGTTGGTTGGTTGGTTGGTTGGTTGGTTGGTTGGTTGGGAAAACAATGAAAATATAGACAACAAAAGTAGTTGGGTGGGTGGATGGATATACGGATGGATGGATGGAAAACAATTTAGTCAGCAAAAGTAGATGGATGGATGGATGGTTGGATGGATGGATGGATGGATGGATAGATGGATGGATGGATGGATGGATGGATGGACGGATGGATGACACACCTTTGGAGCATGAAATTGTACATTTTTAGATGGGTGCATTAAATTATAACATTCTTATAACTGTTGCCGGTTTATTGAGTGCACCTTTCTTAAAGCAAAGCATTCACCTCTATGATTCAATGCAGTTTAACCGCACCACCTCCTTTGAAGTATACATAAAACATAGGATTTATTACAAGACTGTTGCATTAGACTGCATTCGATTTAGCTGTACCTAATGAGCTGACAACAGAGTGTGTCGTGTACAAGGTTAACATTTCGTCCTGGGAGTGGTGGTGGTACAGAAAAGTTTGGAGAAACAAAATCAAAAAGGTTAAAGAGCATTGATGTGCTCACTAAATCCTGCAGGTAGAAGTAAAAAGCAGGTCTCTAGTCTTGTGAAAGATTTTGCCGTAAGAGATTGTTATCGTGCTGCTGAAACATGAATCTAATGATAAAGAAACTGTTCTGAAGTCAATGGTGATTTTAAAACTGGAAAGATAATTTATCTACTGCAATTGTAGAATATCCAAAGTATATTTAGTGTATACTGGTTTGGGGAATGAAGATAATGTGGTGGTTGTGGTTGGTATAGAAAGGTCAGGATGTCAATAAAATATTTAGGAATTGTCCTCTGAGGGCCATAAATACAGTTTGTGCCAAATGAAATGAAAATTGCACCAATAGATGTCGACAACTAAAGGTCAGCAGTGAACGCTGCCACTAGTGGAAATAAATATGCAATCTTTATTTGTCTCATTGTCTGAGTAACTTTATTGTAGTATTATTAGTATTGTTGTCATCACGATGACTGCCATCTGAATTATGACCTTATCTCGTATATGTCATTTTATTCTCACATCATGTTGTTTTGAATGTTTGCATTTCAATACATTTGCAGCCAAACAGAAGAGACAGAAAGAAACGTTTTGAAGAAAAGATGGAGGTGAAGAGAGAGATCGAAAGCTAAACAAGAGAAAGTTAAAAAGAAGTAGGAGAAGAAATCGAAGGAGGAGAAATATGAGAGAAGACAGAAAGAGATAGGACAAGAGGACTCTAAAACTGACAAACAGATTGATCAGCAAGGGCACCGAACAAGGGCGAGGATTACAAGGAGTTGAAAGGCAGCGGGTGAAGGAGTGGAGAGGAGAGGTAAGGAGGCACACCTCAGTGTTCAGAGGCCACCGTCCTGGTAAGAGCGCTCCTGAATTATTCATGGCTTCTGGTCTCGCTGTGCTGGCTGCAGCGCAATGCTCACTGCGGAGAATAAAAAGAAAGAATTCTGACTAGAAAAATAAACTACAAACAGTGGAGCTGTGTGAGACGTTCTGAGACCGTTTTAATTGCAGTTTTTTCAAGTTCATGATTTGATCGTATGCCGCTGGAATAATGAATAGTCCGCTTGCATTCTCTACTATTATCTTAGATTTTTAGTTGTATTTTCTTTGACCCTCTGCTGGATTTGTTTTTTCGGATCATGAAAGCAATGGTGGAATGTAACTAAGTACATTCACTCAAGTACTGTACTTAAGTACACAATTGAGGGACTTTACTTTACTTTACTTGAGCATGTTCACATTACTCTAAACTTTTAGTCCACTACATATTGTTGGCAAATGTTGTACTTTTTACACGGATTGAATTGCTTGTTGATTTGCAGATTTGATTATTAATACAAAATATATATCAGAAAATACATATGTTATAGGCTACACGGTAGTATATAAAGTAATTAAAATAAACATTACTTTTACCAAGTGCAAAATGAAGGTGATGAACACATTTCATCAATATCTTTTTATAGAATGATAACAAATTGTTTATGCTTAAATGGACCATTCTGCATAATTGTATTTTTGGTATAAAGTACATTTTGTTACCAATACTGTTTTACTTTTACTTAAGTACAATTTAGAATGGGACTTTTACTTGTAACTGTTTTTACACTGTAGTATTGTTACATTGAGTAAATATCTGTGTAATGAGTACATACTGTACTTGATAAGGCGTCTGGATGGTGGAAAACAATCTGCTTCACTCCCTGGTGCTGACTCATTCAAAATAAGATGTCGAACACTATGAATCGTGTTGTTGATTCAGTATATACAAGTGTTATTCCATTAAGGATTTTTGGAGGACACTATAGGGCAGGAACTTCCAGAATATAATAAGAAATAATTTAGACACACACATACAATGGAAATGGATACATACAAGGATAAATACAGGAACAAGTGATCTCAACAAAATGTGGACATACTGTATTATTTGCTCTTTTGCTCCTTGATCAATTTTTAATATTGCTGGGACAACAAATATATGTATCTCTCTCTTTATGGTCATACCACCATTGAAGATACTAAACTGGTCAAAGAAAGTCTCTGAGTATGTTTCAGTAAAAGGACAGATGGACAAAAACTCCACTGAGAAAAAAGTGTATGCAAATGAGAGGATTCTTTTGAGAACCTCCAAGTAGAAAAAATATACTCCTTTTGTCATCAAATTGCAGGAAATTGGGTTTAGAAAAAGATCGGCCTGCCTTCTCTCACAGGCCTGCTGATTTCCACGTGGGGATAATTTACAATCCAAACACGTCCAGGACTCTCCCCCTCCGTCGCCACAACAGTGCCAGAATTGTAATATGTTTTACTCAGTGGGGGGAAGGATTACATGAAGGAGGCTTGAAAACAGTCCTCAGTTACTTTGGGATTTCAAGGGGTCTTGATCCCAATTTGCTCATCAGAACCTTAGGGATCAAAAGACGGCGGGAAAACAAAAAAAGTCTTTGCAGGAGAAGATCACATGGATATTTTTTTCGTCTCTCTTTCTTACTCCTATATCACACCGACGTCTCTTATCTTTGAAATGATCCAGCGGGTGATCTCATTTAATATATACAGTATATATATAAAGACTGGATGGAAAGTGAAGGGTAGGCTAAGCCTTGCTAGTCTTTTTTGAATGAAAACAGACCCTGAGCCAATCTCCTCTAATCATTGCTGGTTAATATCCTTTGGTATGTGGCTGTTATAGTGTATAGACTTAGACAACATGAGCATCTGCAACACTGCTGCAATAGATTTGACTCACTTGCAAGCTCCTGCATTTCCTCTTTCTCTTTTAATTATTTTAAATTTTGGGAGAAAATGGCAATATGAATGTCAAATAAAACAAAAGCTCAGCTATAGTATTTTTTAATGGCTTGACAGTAGTCTTTGTGGTAAATGGAAGCATACTGGTTGGCTACTTTCATACAGTCTTGTGTACCCTCTGAGCTACAACAACATGTATTTATTGACACAGTTCTATCAAATGATATTCCTGCTGCCACCATAAAATATTTCACTTAATTTACTTAATACAGGATACCTAAGTATTTGTTGTTTTGCTGTGTTATTGAGCTTATCATCCAGAGAAAGAAACCAAATGTGTCCCTTTGGGTGCCTGTCTGAAATACACAAACAAGAACAAAATATGGTGTAAGTGTTACCTTTACATTGAAACATGCTATTATGATTCTTCTCAAAATACTTATTGAAGTACATAGTTTTACCATAAGGGTTCCAAAAGATGAGGCAGGTGAATACATTTCATTTTAATTGGATGATATGGCACTTTGCACATTGAAAGATTATGTACACATGACATCCTTTTAGATCTATTAGCAATATCTCTTCAGTTAAAACTCAGTTAAACTATGCATTATTGCTATTAATTGTTTGACACAAATAACCGTAACATTTTGGATACTAAAGTACACCAAATTCACTTAATCCTCCTCTGAATGTTGCTCATATAATTAGGAGGATAGGCTTCTTCTGAGACTTCAGTTGTCATTAATACATTTTATACCATGAAAACACAGTGACTTGTCAGCAGCGTAGTCTCTTGTACTTGATAATGAAGAATAGCAGGAGCCTGGACTCTATGCGACGTGCCATGTTTGCCAATGGATCAGTTTGTAATACTAATGCTTCAGTCAAGTATCAACCACTAACTCTGCATCAAAAAAGATTAAAGAGATTTGTGCAGCTGATCAACTAGGGAGACGGTTTAATGAGTCTGGTTTCGTCTGTGTACACTGTGCAGAGTGTGTCCCAGGTAATCTGTGAGTTTGCAACAAAATAGCATCTTTAATCACAACATCAGGCGTGTGTGATGTTAGGTTTCATTTTTCCCTGCACACCAATTTTGCCACATAGATAACAACATATGTGTGCTATCAGCCAGTGATTCCTGTTGATGGCTCTGCACCATATTGGCAGGAAATACATGAAGAGAAAACTGTGAAGAGTCTTGGCTTGCGAACGAGCACTGCACTGACTCATCGTTGATTTTGATAACGGAAGCAGAAATAGATCAAACATAATTACAGCTTTACTTAACTTCAACCTTTGTTATCTCCCTTTGACTGTTTTCAAATAACATGTATTTACAGGCCTGAAACTGAGTGATGTTTGTTGAGTACACAAACTGTCACATCAGTGACTGTATTTAGCGAAATACGGTTGGAGATGGAGATGGATATGTGTCAGATTCACAACCTGTTGATGTGTACTCTAAAAGCACAAGAATAGAATATGAACTAACTGTCACTGTCTTTCTTTTTACAGGACGGCATGGGCAAACTAAGAATAACAGAGAAGGGCCTGAAACTGGAGGGGGCCTCTGAGTTCCTTGAACCCCTCTATGCCAAAGAAATCCAGTCCAAACCAGTAAGTCATTCACAAAATACACACTTATGCTCTACTAGTTTTCATTTATTATTGACAAACATTAGAATTTGATATTAAATAAAAGTTTACATGGCATAAATCATTCTAAATTGCTTGATGTGTATGCCACAACTAAGCAACACAGACTGACTAGAGTGTAACACCCGATGAATAACATTTCACAGAAGGTCCAATGGTTTGAAGAGATGACAGTCTAATGACTGTAAGTGTGAATTGATTCTTGGAGCCAACATCTTCATAGTGGGAAAAAACATGTGAGATAATCCTGTTGAGACTCACACTGGAAGCACCAAGCTGCAAGAGATTCCACTTGCATTTACATCTTGTATTGATTCCATTAAGTGTCTAAATGTTGCTCTAACAAAGCGTAAAGGTTTTTAAAGCCTCCCTAACATGCATTCTAGGGAAATAAAAGGCACCGCACTGCATGTTCTTACAGCTGACAACCATTGATCCATTTCCGGCCACATATATGG
Source organism: Notothenia coriiceps (assembly GCF_000735185.1). NCBI lineage: Eukaryota > Metazoa > Chordata > Actinopteri > Perciformes > Nototheniidae > Notothenia > Notothenia coriiceps. The sequence goes on from NW_011337187.1 coordinate 77,575, forward strand.
TCAGAATACGGTGTCAGTAGACTGAGCCAGAAGTCCAAAAGTACTCCATCTATCCCCCATGTGGGAATCTGAAGCCTTCCAAGGTCAGATGGAATATGTAGTCTGTGGAGTTTGCTGTGGGTTTGCCATTGTGTCCCCTCTCAGGAAAACTCCACAGGGAGTAGGTTATTTCAAACTGAAGGAGCAATAGTTCACATACAGTACAAGCTTGTCCCGGATGTCATAGTGTCCCAAAGGCCGAGCCAAATTACTCTGCAAAGACAAGTTATTTTAGCTTCTCGTGCCTGCAATCCTGTTTTTAAGGTCACCGTCCAAAAATTTGAACCATAAAGCTCTTACATACAGCGACTGCTAAATCAGCAGCAAAAGCAGGGTCTTTGGAAAAAAACATGGCTTTGCTAGCTTGGGATTTTTTTTTTATCGAGTTAATTACTGCAATTTTAGCCTGGATTTATTTTAGCATTAATTATGGTTTCGTGAAAGAGCAGATTCCAGCAAAAGCTCAATCCTTCCAGTCATATTTACAATCTAAATCATGCCATGTCACGCCAAGAAATGTCAGGTTATTATAATATGTTCTGTGCCATGCCATGTCAAAACAAAGGAAGATGTGTCATACTGTGTCACAACAAGGCTTGTCTTGTAATGTGATTTCATATCGGAACATAACAAGATATGACAAAACATCCTAAAGTTTTGACAAGCACCATATGGCTCCATCAGTCAAGACAAGTTATAGGTCCCTTCGTATGTTCTGTTTACAAAATTAACATTCTGATGTGCTTCGTGCTGCCTTTACTACAACTACAGGAGGAGTATCCAAGCTTAGAGATGTTAGAGAAATGGAGTGATGGGCACGATAAAGTGATACGCACACTCTCCCTATATCTCTGTGCTCTGGCAGTAATAATAGGCAGGTAGTGGACGATTGGTTGATAATGCGAGAGAGTAGCATGCTTTATCTCTGCTGTCTAGGATCTTACGCAAGCTTAGAGAGAAAATGAGCGATGGAGAGCGGAGTGGAGCATAAGGGAATGAGGTAAAGACGAGTGAGTATGGAGATGAAGATGAATAATGAGAGAGAAGAAGAAGAGCTAGTAATAGAGACAAACAAAACAGAGAGACAGATGGACAAGGACTGAATTAGAATGAGAGAAATTAGAAGCCAGCGAGCATATTATGACAGGCGGCGATGTGAAAGAAGCGGCCAAGTCTGACACAGACTCAAACAAACACAACATATTTGCAGTGTGATATCATTACACAGTAAAATATTCATATTTAAATTAAGTCCCAATTCCACCAAACCGTACAAGAAGCAGCTATGAATGACTGCAGGATTCTACTGCATTCATTTGGCACTGTGTTTAGACGTTTTGGTGCAAGCACACTTATGAATAACAATTAGTATCGAGATCTTCTAAAATATTAAAACGGCTTATATAGCCAGGGTATTTTGCATATTGAAGAAGGCTGCAGGTTGTGTTAGTCATTGCTCATACACCGTAATGTACTTATTTATTATTTTTGTTGTTGGTGCCAGGATTTCTTCTGACAAAGAAAATAAGCCTAAATAGGTATGGAGAAACAGAAGTAAAGGAATATGAATCAAAACACAAAAGGGCAAATAAAAGAGGATATACAAGATACACTAACACAGAATTAGATATCAACAGAGGAGAGAACAGAGAAAGTAATTGATGGCTAGTATGAACGTTTTAGCCGAGCAGTTTGAAGAATCTTAATACCAAGAAAAAAGACAGACTTACAGAACGATTAAGAAAAATAAAACATGGAAAGACCCCTGCTGTGTGTTGCAGTAATTCCTCTTCATTTCCTTGCAGTCTCCTGATACTTCCTTTATATTTTCTATTTAGTCTTCTATTCATGCCTCTGATCTTTAGCCTTTATCTTTCACTTACTTTAACTTTTTTCAGTAAAGCAGTACAAGTCTTAACTATACTAAAGAATCAGAGAGACTATCTGTTATCAAATGATATGCAGTATGATACATTTTAATCACATCTCCTGAATACTCTTATCAATATCTCAGTTTTAACAAAGCTACCGACTAGCTGGTAAGCATAGTGGGGCATTTAGCTGTTAAAGAGACACAGAGTTCTCCTTTTTAGGAGTAAGTGTAAAACCAAAGATTAATGAATCAAAGTAAAATGACAGAAAAATAAATCCTAGTGAAAGCTTATGTTTCACTATACCTGCCGGATGTGTACATAAAGTTAGCTAGCAAGCAATTAAAAAGTTGATAATATGTCAGTGTTTTGTTCTCGGCTTGCTCCTGCCACATAAGGGCAAATGGCTTCCACTGCCATTGATTGGTAGTGACAGATATGTTGTGTTTTATTCAATAAGTGAATAGATTTACTTTTAAAATATATGATCGGTAAATCAATTGATTAATCAACTCCACCACATATCAACTGTTTCTTACAACGTCCTACAATACCTGCGTGCCCTTTAACAAAGAGAGATCAACACTAAGCCGAGAAAATATTTTGATAAGACCAAACAACATTTCTGGAAAGCCAACCTGTTGATCTCAAATGTGATATTTTAGTTCAATTTATAAGGTTTAACTCAACCAGTGAGTTTTTATATCATCTTTGAATAAGTTCTGCCTCCAAAACATATTTATATATTTCCACTCAACATCATTCTCCATGTGTCTTTTCTCACTTCTCTTGTTTTTCCCTCACTTGTATTCCTCTCTCTGTGAGAGGCCTCCTGCTGGGAGTAATACGGTCTGTTGCATAAGTAATGAAGAGAAGAGGGAGACATAGTGAATCAGAGTCACCACAAAACAACAAAACAAACACTTGTACTGTACACAAGCAGCCCCAATGGACATTAGCCTCTCTGAGGAATACCAAGGGGAGAGCAGAGAAAAAAGAAAGACGGAACGATAAGATGGCTGCTCTGGAAGCATAAAACACACTGTGCCTTGTATCTCATAAGACTAGTATGAAATATATACATTTCATGGTTTCTCATAAAATCAAGGTAGTGCCTGGAGCAACAACTTGTCACCTTTAAACACATTTACCGTCATTTTTTAACATGCAAGTTAGTCCAACTTCATGTGAGTTAGGTGTGTTAGGTGTTAAAAAAGATCACTCGTCACCGGCTTGATCTTCAATATCAGGATACATGTATTTATTGCGACAAATAGTTCCCAGAATAGTATCCTTGATATGCTATACAAGAGAGCGTTACAGTCACAAGATGCAGAATAACGGTTCAAAGCAGTATTCTATATGCTTAGTTCAGATTAGCTAAGGCCTGCGTAAGCATTAGACATCACAGTCATATGTCTATCTCCATAGAGGCTGAATCATCATGTTAATCGTTGTCACATAGCTATCTAATGCCTAAAACAGTGTGTCCTGGCACTCTTCTAGGTAGTCCTCGAGACACCTAGACACACACGTGGACGTGCGGACAACAGCCTGCGGAACGTCGAAGACCCGCTCAACGCTGCTTGCAGCTTTAATTATTATTATTATTATTTTAATACATTGCGATGGGTCGGAGAATCGGAGCAGCGGGAGCGGTACTGCAGTCTCTTTACCGCACCGTTGTGACGAAAAGGGAGCTGAGCCAGAAGGCAAAGCTCTCTGTCTACCGCGCCATTTTCGTTCCTACCCTCACCTATGGTCATGAAGGATGGGTCATGACCGAAAGAACGAGATCGCGGGTACAAGCGGCCGAGATGGGTTTTCTCCACAGGGTGGCTGCGTTTCATGCAATGCGCCTCTGCGTTTCCTCTCACAATTGTGTGTGTGAATCTTGCGCGTCTCCTCAGACTGGCCGCCTTATATCAAGAGAAGCGTACCGGACCCTCGCGGAAACCCTAGCGGGGTCGTCTCGGACCAACTCACCGTCCCTTTTCTTTCAAACCCCGAGAGAACGACCTTTGACGATTGGACAGGCGGCGTCTGTTGGCTACATGCACGTTTAAACCACCTCAAAAGTGTATTACAACGCCCCCAGTTTTTCACGCGCAGCGTTACATAAGGTAGGGGTAGAAAGAGGCGAATAGGCACCAGCCCAGCGCCTCCATCGTCAAGCGTCGTCTCTCGGGGTTTGAAAGAAAAGCACCAGGGGTGTAGTTGGTCGAGACTGACCCCCTTCAGGGTTCCCCGGGGTCCGGTCGCTTCATCTATATTAGGAGGTAGACCAAGATCCAGATGGGAACCAGAGAAGGGTCGACCTGCAGGACTTGTGGAGGGATCCCTCCGCGGGTCGCACCGTAGGATTGATCCCACGGGCTTGGTGGAGTTGACCGAGGAAAGCTGCGCTTCCTCCTCGCCGAAGTTGAGCTCAGGAGGGACTACGGCTTGAAGAGTGGAATAGGGA
>NW_011337187.1:84002-97215 GCF_000735185.1 Notothenia coriiceps
TCTTCTAATGTGCCTGCATCTGGCGCTGAGTTGCCATATTCCTTTCATGAACCACTTCCTGATATCCATTGTTGCAGATAAATATAAATGATAATAGCCAAACTAACCTAGCAAGAGTAAACTGACAGGCTGCTGTGCCGCATCTCACTAAAAAACCCTCACGACTCAACCCAGCGAAAAACCAGTCTCGCGCGCAGCCTTTCCTTCAGAATTTCATAGCAAAATTTTAAAAAATGATATTAAACTAATCTTTCAACATAGTTTAAAACAAAAATAAATATTAGGACAAAGCCCTACAAATAACAACAATAAACATAATAATAAAACAATTAAAATGTTGTATTCAGCCCTGATTAAAACACCGGGCCCAAATCCTGGATGGGCGGGCCCGGCCCCATGGGGCCGGGTCTGCATGAGCTGTCGTTTGCTTCAATCAAATTATGAGAAACATTTTCAGTGAATGTTTTGCAGATACGTTATTCTATGCTCTGAGTTATATGAATGAATGTGATAATATTGTATTTGTTTGAATAGATTGACTGATATTGCTTCTTGTCACACTGCACATTTGTACTTCCTGTACACAACCTTGTTGACTGTTATATTGATGTCCACACAGCTGAAGGTAATTAGAACTAATGAGCAAACAGCCTCCTCAACACACTGAGGCACTGCTTCCGGCCTTAAACATTGTATGGTCCTTGGTTGCATGCAAACATTTAAAATACACACACCTCAACCTTTAAAGACCGAGTGGACTTGTCAAACCTGACACAGTGAAATTACTTTATTTTCAAACTTTTTTCCAGATTTGCATTCAGGTCCCGGCACATTGTTATTGTGATAATGTCTTGCTCGCATATCGTGCATTTAGTGTATTTACTGTGAGAACTTCAATAAGTTTTCCAAGAGCCATAATGTTATCAGTTTTATACACACAAAGCATATCCCTTCCTCGGCTGCGAGCGCAGCACAATGGTCAGGCCGTTATCTCTAATTAAGAAGTTGACTGAGGCATGAAGATTAGTCGGGCACAGAAAGAGCAGAGTGTCCAACGTGATCAGCATTACAGATGGGTGCAGGGCACTCTGGGAAATACAAGTTATCAAACCGAACAGGGGGCTTAAGTCTCTGCGCTCCGACAATTCTGGTGGTTTTGTTTGAGTGTAAAGTTTTACATGTATGCATGTGTATCTATGTATGTGTGCTATTGTACTCATTTAGTATTATAGCTGGCTCAGCCAATGTAAGCCCAGCCCCCAAGTCAGCACAGCTACGTGCCAATAAGGTGATCCACCTGAAGCTGTTGACAGAAAACACTGAACTTAACAATCAGAACAAAACAATTAAAGACTTACAGTCTACAGCCACTATATTAAAAGTCATCGGTTCAACAAACTCATAAGGATTTGGTAGCCCGTTGTTGTTGTTGAATTTTATATTTGTTGTCTACTTCATACTGGGACAGTCCAGGTAAATACCTCATCTCCAATATTCTTGTCCCTGTATAAGACAACAAAGTAAAATATTGGGGTCATTAAAGTAATCAATGTTATCCTGAAGTGGCTAGACATAGAGATACATTGTCAAAAAGCTGTAGGAGATTTCCAGCCATTAACCGTGCTGGAAAGACAAATAATTGCCAAATCATTACCAGTATTTCTCCTAAACCATAACCATTTTGTTGTGGTTATTTGTCTAAACTTTACAAGACCTTCACTTTAAAGGTTGCTGATGAGCAAACAGTCATATGAAATGTTTATAAAATATATGTCTATGAAAGTCAAGGGGTTGGGAACAACAAACCAAAGAACAAACCTTTTGATTGTAAAGACAAAAAGTGTGTATATGATGTTTAATCTTCAACCTGTGATGTTTTGTTATTTTATTCTCTCCTTATCCGTCCTCATTCTTGTTCCTCCAAACTCATCAATAGTTGAATAACCATGCACGTACCACAAACTAAATAAATAATGGTGTCTCTTTCTTTGCAGGGCCGCCCGCTGTTCCTGCAGTCATCCAGAAATGTGTCGGTCAATATTGTCAACAGCAAGAACCAGCTGCTCACACAACTTGTAACAGGTAAGAGCCAGCGTGCTTTCATGTGTTGTATTGAAGTTTTCTTTTGATATTTTACATGTCTTCTTGTTTCAAAAACATCAAACCTGACAACACTGACGACATTCACTGCAACTGCCCAACATGTAAAAGTTTCGATATGTGCCACTAAGAATTATGTTTTAAGTTCTCATTCATTTTGACAAAATATTCATTATTGCTATTGGGAACTTTATTTTGGCATAATTGTATTCTCATACCAGTTCAATATTAATAAAGTCAAGCAACGCAACTGACAATCAAAAACTAAATTAGTAGAAGTGGGAGGGCAGAAAGCATAACTTATAAAAGAAAAATAGCCCTCCGGTTAGTCGTCCATAAAAAAACGTCCATAAAGGAAAAAATAAATGACAAAAACTGCATTCTTTTATCAGTCATGTTATTTCTCACTTTTATTGTGATTGTGTGATTTTATTTTTCTCTTGGGGCTCTTTGGGTAGCCCAGACTGTTGGGTCAGGAACCACCGTTCAAAAATGTGACGTTTTCAAGGATTAGCCATTAGCATGTTATATATTCTTCCTCTCTGCCCCTTTACTGTGCCAGCAGAGGCCTCAGTTGCACCACCATAAATCTGAGATTGCACTTTCTGCTTTATATTCCCCCATTTTTCTGCCTGTCACACTCTAATAGAGTTGGCAGTCTTCTGTGAATGGAAATAACTTTGTAGCATGCAGGAAGTGTCTCTCACGTTTAAAAAGTGATCTGACATTTGCCTTGTGGGTTTGAGGAGGAGGAAGACGAAGTCTGTTCCGATGTTTCTCTTGGATGACTAAGCTGGGTTTGTGTACGGGGAGGAACTTCACATTCCAGATGGAGAATGACAGAATCAATTGCGCGCACGTCAATCCCTCACCCCCAGCACCAGTGTTTTCTGTCACCGCGTGAGACAAAGCAATTTGAGCTGGAGGGAGGTGACTACATTTTCTACTTCTTGTTTGTTGTGACACCAGTTATTGTTCAGGCATCTTTAATTTGAGTATTTTTCCAGGTGCCTACTGTCATTCAGTGAACTACCGGTGGTGGAAATCTATTTCACCAACAGGTCACATCTGGATGAAATAGTTTCTAAACCTTTCATCACAATCAGTGAAAAATACATAATTCCGTTCGTCTCGAGATGTCTTACTTTATATTTTCCCGATATACATTTGGATGTATTTACTAAAAGTCTAAATTATCAAGGAATAAAATCAAAGCGGGTACACAAACCTTTATAGTGCTGTTCCAGAACAGCATGCATTTTCGTAAGAGCTAAAACTGATCATCCTTTTTCAAACAAGCTGTCAATATTCTGTTTGGCGGACTGATAGTTTCAACAGCGAGTGTTTGATTTTTATTATTAAAGGCTAATCTCGTGATACATCTTTATTTTTATTATTAAAAGGATTTTAGTAATTGGCAAAGATCTAAAACATGCAAATAGCAGTAGTTGTTTAATTTTTTAGGAATACACTATCTTGATCTTAGTCGTGATTCCTTTGAAATGATATCAAAAGTCACTGTGTCAACAAAAAATACAAACGTCTAGATAAACTTCTCATGGAAGGATGAACCAACAGTGAATGTTATGTTACACTGAAGGTCCCTCTTAGCAGTACTTAGCATGTTAGCATATTTTTGTTTTTTACCTCAAAACTACTGTTTTTGTAAATGTTAACCTCCTTTTAATGCATGTTTCAAACTCCAGCAGGCTGCCATTCCAAACCCAACAGCTCTGATAAATCTGATGCACATAACCTGCCTCGCACCAATCGTCCTATAGTTGTCATCATGAGTGGTGGTGACCAGAAACAGAGCTAAAAGGAACAAAGAGAACAACTTTATCATATAAATCGAATATATATCTGTGTTAATATATGAACATGAATTGCTGTGTTTAGACAGTTCCTCTGCTATTTGGTGGCAACAACATTTAAAATGTTAGATTAGGAAGTTGTAAGCTACTGTAGTCGGCCAATCCTACCAGACAACTTGAATGTCTTCCACCTGGAAGCATTTTAAATGTTCAAATGCTGAGTTAATTCTCTAAAAAATCAGCTCAAGCTACAGTAGCTCCTCTTTGATGTCTCCTCTCTCTCCCTCTGTGTGTTCTTTCCAGGATCGAGTGGATTTAAAGCAAAAGGCAAATTCTTTGAAGTCAAATCCACCTCTGGGAAGCTCCTTTTCTCCGCCGACGAGCAGGAGGTGGTGGTGGGCGCCGAGAGGCTCCGAGTGATGGGTGAGTGACCAGATGACATGCAAACTGACCCGTTGTCAGGATCCAAAGTATGAAATGAAAACTAATGATGTTTGTGTTGTTCTGACAGAGGGCATTTTGTTTTACGGACCATATTTGTTTCTTACCAATGTGTGATAAAGGGACTTAGGCTCTTGTTTGGTCACATAATAATAATAGCATCATGGAGTTTAAGTTGCTTTTATTTGTTGAACTCACTTTTTGGAAAAGAAAGAAAAGATTACATTTACTTTTGTTTAGATATAAAATGTGCATTTTCTTATCTTAATCTTTTGCTAGTGGACGTATAATTGGATTTCGGCTCTTATTTGTTCATTGAACTCAGGGAAATTGGTTACTTTACCTATTCCAAATGGAAACATACATACACACACTACACACTGCATCACTGTAACTGAGCTGATGTGCTGTATGACTTTCAAAGAAGAAGAATATAATGCTTACATGAGCACTGTAAGTAGAGCAAGTTACAGATGTGTGCAGGAAGTACATTGTGTATGAGAGGAGCAATATGACAACTTGCAAGTGAAGAAGCTTTTTTGGGAGATTGTTAAGGAGTGAACTCTGAGGCATGAACTCAATTGCACGACTCAAAACTCAGACTCGGATAGTGTTTCAAAATAAAGACTTTACTGGGATTTGCACAGTAATGAAAACAAGGAAAACAAAAACATTCTTTCGAGGAAAACTGGAGCAGTGATCAATAACATAGATCCGTGAGAAGTCCGTGAGGTAAGCAGGAACGTAGGTCATAGAGAGACAACGAACTGACAATGAACCGGAGGGAGCTAACACCATATATACACAGGTAAAGGGGACACAGGTGGAAACAATCAGGGCGGGGAAAATAATCAAGGACGCAGGAGACAGAAGGGGGCTGGGAGTGTGGAGGCCTGAAATGAGATGGAGAATTAATTAAGGGAATAAACATAAAGCACAGGACAAAGGGACATGACAAAACTAACATAAAGAATAAACTTTCACTATAAGTTTCTTAGACATGACAGAGATAGAAGATGAAAGATTTGTGAAGAGAATCACGGGAGATAGCTCACATATCCAGAAGGGCTCCGGGGGGGGAACTGACATGTAGTCATTAGACAGGAGGTAAGAAATGCAGACGCTGTTCTGACTGCAGTGATGCTACTGCGACAGATGATTTTCTGTGAGAGCAGGGAGGCGTAACTGGAATAGTGAGAGGAAATGTGTTTACTTTGAAAACATGAGTACAAACTCCTGCTGAAAGATCATCCTGTAGATTCACAGCAAAGTTGGATGGACTTTACTTATCTGTGGGCTGTATCACAAGACTTTTGCATGACCCCAGATGTGGTTTCATCAGGGTTCATGTGATTCAGGATGTTGCTGCTAGGTGGAAGCAACAATGGATGCCACTTTGTTTATTTATTTGGAAGAAAATAACTTTAGGAAAATAACTAAGAAGCAGTTAGGTGTTTTTCTGTCTTGTATTTTTGAACATGATTACCACTCGATGAGTAATTAGTCTAGGTGTTGTGTTGTAAATCCCTTTACACACTTTTATTCCAAAAAGTTCAACCTGGTTTATTTGGTATCTTTGTAAACTTTTAGATGTCCATTAGAATTTAAAGAATGTAGAGTAAGTAGTGACTGACCCATCAGCCACTCAGTGAAGTAGACCAATTATTATGTCATGATTTAACATGTTTTTGTCATTAGGTAGCAGCAAACAAGGACACCATTCCTTCAATCTATTTTGTAGTTCTGAACACAACGCCATTTTATCTAATTTGTAATGCAAATGAAGTATATATTGCATCTTGTCCCCTAAAATGAATGTTAGTAAATGTCAATGGGGCTAGAGACCGTTGGATCAAATAATGAAAATAATAAGTTAAATAAGTTGTTGATGGAATCATAGAAAATGTAACCTTGAAATCATATATCTGTGTTTCTCCATTTGATGCAGAACGTAGTGCTTGCAAACCGGAAAATACTTTTTTCCAGACTTTCTGTTATAAGATTTCAAGAAACCAGCTGACCATGCTGCGAGAGTACAGATTTAATCATCGCTTATTTCTAATGATACACACTCACTTATACAGCAGGATAATTAGGATGGAACTATAACAACTTGCTGTGAGGATAATTAAGATAAAAAAATAAAAAGATCCGCTGAATGTTAAGTGAACTCACACTTACAGTTTTCCTCAGATTCACAGTTCATCCAAAGTTGTGTTTTACATATTTTTGTATTCATCCCATCTTTTATTCAAATTCCTTCCTTTCCTCTGTTGCCTTTTTCCCGTTTCCTCTTTAACGTCACCCACCATTATACTTCCATCTGCCACCATTCACCATCACTCACCCACCCACCCAGCCGTTCATCAATCCATCCATTCAGGCTCATTAATAGATAAACAGATATTTGAAGCGTCTCCCTCTTGACTGGGCCGCACAACTTCCCTTAGGAGCTCTCATGGGTGCGCTGTATCTCTCTGCTTCTGACATTCTCTCTCTGACACACACCTTTCAGAGCCCTCTTTGTGAGCAATTACTCTTCCTCTCCCATCCTCATCTACATTCATTTACATCCTTTCCAGCCCTCACTGAGTCAGAGTTCATTACCGTCACCCATGTGCTCCTCTTAACAAAGGGAGACACAGAAGCAGGGTGGGAATGGAGGGTGGGGGGAGTCAGGGTTGTCTCATAAGGAAGGCATTTGTTTCTGACACAATATTTATCTCAAAGTCAAAACTATTGCGGTATTCATCCACTGCTGCCTTTTTAAACTAAGTATTAAAGATTAGAATCCTCAACATCCTGACACACAACAAGCTTGTGTTTACCAGAGAAAACTCCTGTGATCGCTGTTGTGTGATGCTCACAGAAGCACTCGAGGGTCCCCTTTGATTCCCTACTTGAAACTGGAAAAGCACTAAAAAGGTTTTTCGGGATGTTGATAAATTCTGTGCGGAAAAAGAGAGGCTGAAGACATGATTTTTTACCAAGTTTAACAGGAGGGCAATCTACTTTATTTATTCCAAAAGCACCATGCAAGACATTGTTAACAGTGAAATCAGTAACTCTGCAAGGAGCTTTTGTATCTTCTGTTTTCAAAATATTCATACGTACATTCATATATAATGATCAGTGAAACTCGTGCAGACGTTTAGTCTAAACCAAGGTGAACATGTTAATGGTTTGTCCACCAGTGAATTGAATGAATGTTCAAACTTTACCAGCCACTCAGAACAGGTTACTGTTTTGTTTTTTTGTTTTTTTGGTGATGTAAATGTTATAGCCACTTGCATATTATGCCAGCATTTATCTTGTAAATGGTGTTGGTCTTGCACCCTTATCCTAGTGGTGTATTTTAATCTCTGCTAACTCGAAGAAACTCGACAAAACATATCAAACTTATTGAGAGCTTTCAAATATAAAATAGATAATGAATTGTTCTCTGTTGAGCTGGGATTCACAATAAAACATCAGTAGTTGACTTTATTTTGATATTTTCTGCCATTTGACTCCACTTCATTTCAATCTGACTGCACGTTTAACCTTTTTTTCCCTCATGAATACAATCCAAGACAATCATGAAAAATCATCCCTACATATCCGGAGACAGAGGTGACAGAACCAGGAAGTTAAAAACACTATTTAATCGACGGTTATTAGTTAGTTGAGGTGACACCTTTGTAAAGCCATTGGGAGCAGGTGTAGGGAGAGAGTCAGAGCAGGAACACAGAGGAAGAGAGTGCCAATGATTTGCCAATTACTGCATTTATCTCCACAGCCCTTTGATGAGGCCGCTCAGGGCTGCCAGGCTAATCAAACACCTTAGCAACCGCTGACTCGGCACAAAGAGACGGCCCTCTGAGTTTACCAAAAGGTTTATTACGTGGAGCACCTAGTGTGTATTCCACTCTGAGGCCGTGATCTCTGTACCAATTACAAAACAAGACCTGCTCTCTTTTTTATCTAACAAATAGGACAAACTTCTTAAAAGAAAACTCAAGTACAGGCCAAATAAAAAATATTGTCTTTTTTGACAACATGATATGTCAAATAATTGAATTATCTTCCCAAGCATTTAGTACCAGATGGTACTTAAACTATGTTCTCAGAAACATTGTTGTGTTGGTGCATGGACATGGCACATTGTTGTTACAATGACACAGAAGATGTCATCAAAATATACCTTTAAACGGATCACACACATTTATCTGTGCATGTGATTCTTAATGTCCACCACACACCAGTGAAACAGAGGCAGTTGAAGTGTATTCTGACCTGAGTGCGAGCTGCTATCTGTCCCCTCGTCCCTGTGATGTATGAAGGCACTGTGAAGGCTTATAAAGCTGCCACATGTCATTACCTAGTCATTCCTTCTTCACCAATCAAATTGATGATTATGCCCTGCATATAACTTTAACTGGCCCGACTGAGGTCATTGGAAATCTATGCTGCTGCTATCATTGGCTTCATTATGGCTTCCATATATATTACAGTCCAGTCAGACATGCTGACGGGCTCCCAGCAGACAGACAGTAAATGAGAACACAAACAGGGCGAATGGGATGATTGTCTGGGTCAAAGCACAGCAGAAATACTTTTTTATGGTTTGTTTCTGCCCATTCTGGCAGCAGTTGTGACACAGATGAGAATTCAAAGAGCTGTAACACACTTAATCCCAGGATTGGTTTATACAGTTTAGGATTAGCTAGAAAATAACTCCTCCTTGTTTCAAAATATGGTTCCATTAATGCATCTTTCAGTAAATAGCAAAACAGTAAAAACAAATAAATAAGCATTTAGTAACATTTCAGTAAGCAAGGTCATGACACCAGCCAGTTTTTTTCAATTTATATTTTTAATTTATTGTAAAATATCATACATATCATTTAATGAGATTGCTGAAGTCATTTAAATGTAAGAGGATATTTCCCAGTATTATGATATACATTTTGTTTCAATGTGATCTCTATGTCATGTTTTCTAATGGAGAATACAAAAACACCACATTTTTTAATAACTGTTATACAGTCAACAATTCAACATTATTAGTAAATATAGACTGCTATTTTAAACCTATCCAGAAGCAATCTTGTAAAAAAAGAAAATACCATTAACATATAATGTAAATGAACCCCTGGAGGGCAGCTGCTTGTTACAGTAGCAGTTTGTAAGTCAATGGGTCAGGTCATATACCTGTACCCCGCCAGATTTTCCTGAGCTGCACTCGCTCAGACCAGCTTTGAATCAACCTCCAGTTCCAAAATAAGCACTGCTCACTCATGCGTTGTGCTCATGCTGGTTTCCTCTCAAAGCTCTGGAGGAAACCACTGAGCAGCTGAATGCACTGATAAATACAGGATACAGCTTACAGCAAAGGGTGGACAAGGCCAGAGGCATTTAAACTTTTACAGGCCAAGAGCCCACAGGGAGGAACGCAAAAGTCACCTTGGTGCTCGGGATCACAGTCATGTTAACACAAGGAGAAAGGCAGATGGTTATTTATACAACTTTAATGAACATAAGTAGAGTAATGTGATTGCTTACTGGGCTGTGTTGGGATTCAAGTGTGTGGAAGTGTGGTTGCTGAGGTGTACTAAACTCCTGACTAACTATGTCTCATGCTACATAAATAATTGAAGTAAATGTCAATCCGTCTTCATTTGCCAGAGGTGCATGCAGAATGTAAATGTTGCAAAAACAGTCAATATGTTTCCTTCCAAACATATTGGCAAGTGTAAATGACTTGTATATTGATGTAATTTGAAGACACGGTTGAATTACCCAACATGTTTCTTTTGCAAATGTATGCCGTTTGCTGGCTGAAACTTTAGATTTATAATGACGAACCCTAATAGTTAAATGTGACCAAGGTTGGTATTCAAATCAGGGTTGTTAAAGTTGAAAGGAAGAAGACAGCAGAGGAGAGAGTAAGGCAACTGGAAGAGATTTTACTTGCTCTTCCCGTGTAAGAGACTGGTTATCGTCTGCTTTGATGCACTCAATACACGAGTACCACTCGACATTATGCAACTCTGCCTCTTGCATAGTTTCCACAGGCAAATCAAGGATGGTGAGGTTATTACGGATCTTTCAAATATGTAGCGTAGTACTACAGATATCTGGTATTGTAAGAAGAGAGGGGGGAAGCTCCTTGGTAAAAATCATTATTTGTGATGAATTCAGGTTCAGATTAGGCATCATGTATAACAGCAAAACACAGTTAGCTACTTCATGTTACATATTACGAGATCGAAAACATTAACATAAATCTATTTCAGAGAAAACATTAAGGCCTCATGTTGTTAACTACAAAACGGTATTTCAATGCTTTTGTAAATAACTATTTTTTTGTTTAGTTTTTTCTTATCAATGACCAAGAGATTCACATGAATAAGCACATTTCTTGTTATTTTATATTATCTTCTCTAAATCAAGTTGTTGAAGGCTTATAGATTGAAAGCAGTTTGATCAAAACTTGAATAGCTAACTTCCCCTCAAAAGTCCAGGATGTTTTTGCCAAATCCTAGCAACAGTTCAACTCACAGGCAGTGAACCGTTGGACTGAGGTAACATCTGCATCTCCCACTCTGGTCCTTCGTAGCCCCGCCTGAGGAGGATCTGCTGAAAGTGGGATCAGAGTCAGAGCTTCAGAAAGCATATGGATGAGACACTGCCAAACTCTTTAAAAGCCTCTTTGAATAAAGAGAATAAAAAAATAAAAAAATCAGGGGCTTGGGAGAGGGTTTCACTCAAAGGTTAACAATGAATGTTTAAGTAGTGTGTTTTTATAAACTGCATTAAAGTGCGAATAACCTCTGCTTGAACTCCCTGTCTGGATTCAGCGAAGAGCAAAGCCTCCCTTTCTAAACTTTTGTCTGAATTGTCGTTAGTGTTTTCAAACTCGGGCCTGCATCAGCCGTTTATCTGTCATACACCCACCATCCTGTTCACTGTACTTTCTCACAAAGAAAAATAAGTTTCAGATATATATATTTAACCTTGTTCACTCTGTACTCTTCAGCCCTATGTTTTACCTGTACTGTATGAAAACCAAGACCAAGATAATAAGCTCTGGGGTTACATTTTTTAACTGTGAGAAGAAATAACGTTTGAGCTCACCTTATTAGTGTGTAGGATTGACCGCCGCTGAACATCCATTGATGGAGCCCAGAACCTAAACTTGTGCAATCATTGTGGTCACGACCTGCAGAAGTCCAATCTAACAATAGATCCCTGGGAAAAAGAGACATCATAAAACATCACTCCTTCCAGAAGACATGGAGGTAAACTTCAGGAAGTTAATTGGGAAGTTTTAAAAAGCATCACCTGACAAACAAAACTCTCTCTCACTCTTTTCCTCTACAGTTGAGCTCTTGGATAGTTTGAACTGCTCCTTTGACCTCAGCTTTCTTTCCTTCAGGCTCTGATTTATTCTCTGTCATTACTGAAACAACTCCAACCTTCAGCAACTGTGAGTGAAGCTCTCCCACGGCTTGCATCAGATTCATGATCACAGGGATCACGCCTGAAAGGGGCTCCGAGTTCAGCCGCCCTTTGACACGCTCTTCCTCGGCTGTTTTGTAATGAGGAAAGTCAGTTTGTGTTTTGATGTTTGCCTCCCAGTTGCCCTGAAGGAGCTGGTTTTATTCTGCCCCAGTCTTCACCCCTTTGGACTCTCAGTAGCCTGAAGCTAACCTTGCATCAGCCTTTTTGCTCCAGGGTCGCTTCGGATTTTAGGAGGCGTCGGTTGGAATATTTGCCCTTGGGAGAGTGCCTTTTCTCAAGACTGCCTGTGAGGATTTTAAATTATGTTGTTGTTCTTTTTATGCACTGGACCATTTTTCAGTGAAGCCAGACAGAAGGGTTGGGACAGACACAGAGGGTGAAACCATGCTGCAAAGATCCCAGGACAATTTTGAACCACAGAAATCAAATTGAGCCAATTGGTTCCTATGACGAAAGAGTTTTGTTTTGCCCTAAATTGAGCAACCCAGGAGCATTCATAGCAAAATGTGTTCCTGGAGACAGCTACTGAAGCTAGAGTTACCACACAAGACTTTCATGTATTTTACAAGGTCTTTTTATATTCACGTTTTAGTAGATTATGCAGCATTGATAGGTTCATAACCATGAACAATGCAGTGTTTGCAGGTGTTTTGTTGAGATGAAAATGGAGGTTGAATTCAAAGAAGGGTGTTGTCTGAGAAAATAAGCAGGAAGTAGGATGGGAGGAAATGCGCTATTGATACATCCCGGCTAATGTTAGGAAATCAGGCTAATTTAAGAACATGCGTAAAATATTCAATTTCAATTTAAAGGTCTCCTATTGTAATTTTTTTTTTACAAAACATGTCTCTGAAGTGTTTGGCCCGAAATTTGGCAGAGACAAACTGACTTCTACTACTTTGGGGCCTGTTTCAGTTTCAATGAAACAGACTCAACATATTTGTCTGTAATAAACTTCACCCGACATTTCTGCACTATCTACCTGAACACATTCACTTGGGTGATCCTCATCTTTATGTCCTATCAAACCTCCCCATGCTCAGTCATATTTTCACCCCGAAAAGGTTTTTATTTCCAGCCCTCCTTCCCTCGGAGTGGAGTCCGTTAAGCCGTAATAATAACATAAAGACACCTCAGAGTTACTGCGTAGGGGACGTCACAGCGTAGAATTTATTCAAGGCGAGACAGGGCCTACATTTCACGGTTTTATCTGGGGTGAAAGGGAAATGTGCTAGTGCGCTAGCAGTCATTGGATTCCTGTCAGCCGACCACGTTAAGGAGATGATAAAGAATCCATTAAACTGCATCTAATAGTGTGTGTGTGTGTGTGTGTGTGTGTGTGTGTGTGTGTG
>NW_011337187.1:97306-111751 GCF_000735185.1 Notothenia coriiceps
TGTGGGGGTGGGGGGGTGTGGGTGGGTGGGTATCTGCTCATCTGTACTGCATTGGGTTTCAGTAAACCAATAATCTAAGTGTTAATCTGCAGAGCCAAACACTTGTAAAACACATGTGGAGATGTATGTTTAATGGTCATAACTTTGTTTGGTTTGACAGAGCCAGTATCATTCAAAGAAAAAGCGAGAGAGTATTAAGTGTTTTCTGTACATATCCCTGCATGCTGTGGGAAGATCAATCATTTAGATTTTCTTTGAGCATGTTGATTCACATCCCCGGACTATTGTTCAGATGTGATTGATGGCTGCATCATTGTCAAAGCAGAAAGGCCAATACATCAGTCATCCACTACAGTCAAGTAAAAACCTCTGCACCTAAAAACTAAAGAAAATATGGTTGACAACGACCCCCAAAGTGCATTTCAGTGAAAACCATCCAAGCAATCAGTCCACAGTCCGGATCTGGCTCAACTTGTGGATCAACAAAAGTGTTTGATTGTGCAAAAATGTATGACAAAGTGAGGACAGCTGTCTTAAGAAACCTAAAAAGAAAACGTTCCTCTTCATGTATGTCTTGCAGTTGTCCGTGTGTGTTTGTGTCCCTCACAACTGGCTGGCTTCAGGGTTAGAGGACATCTCCTGCAGCCTTGTTTCATGGCTGACATAAATCCAGGCGCCAGAAGTCATGAAGCCAGATTAGATTGTGAGTGTGGCGCTCTCCTCCTCCTCGGCTCCGGGCGTCTGCAGCTGGCAACGTCCCTGACAAACGAGGTGCATTCAAGAACCCTGAAAAAAGCCATTTTACAAAGATCACGGCTGGCTTTGTTTGCTTTTCCAGATGCAGTTATATGTCAGTGACAGGCAGTCAGGGTCCTATAGGCGGTAGAGGAATGTTATGTTCTCTCTGTCTTTATCCCCCACCAACACGTAATGGGCCATCTGTGAGAGAGAATGAAGGCGAGTGCAGTTAGTGCTAATGTAGTCATAACATCTAGCATGAAAGCATAACCGACAGCCATGATGCAATTCTTTCAACAATGATGGCAGAGTTTACTCTAAGGTGACTTTCACAGTCATACAAGAAGTGTTCTAAAGAGGAAGGAAGGAGATGATGGGAACATAACGACGCTGCACTTATAATACTTTTCTTGTTGTGTCATCTGTTTTGTACGTTTTTAAAATGATATTTTTGTAATGGCACAGAATGACCTTCCATTTCTGTTTTAAATGAGAGAAGCAGTCCATGTGAGGACACTGGATGAACGTTCTTCGTTGCTCGCACAAATTGAAACGAAGAAATATCCCTGCAAGTAAAACAAATGTCTACTTCAGTGAAAGGTTGCTGCTTATCTTGAGGTTTATGTGACCGGTTATGGGTATCTGGGTCTGGAGCAAGATAACAGAGCTGAAGATCAGTCGGACTTGGAGCTATCACACAACACACAACTGATGTGTACATTGCTGCTTTGCTACAAAGTCGGTACAGATGGCATATCCTGAATAAACAGCCTGCACAAACAGTCCAGGGAATAAACCACACATATACAGTACATTTAGACGAAAATGTATTTTCGGTCGGAAAAATAACTTTATAATCGTCATTTTTGCAAGCCAAGCCCTCGGGAAAAGTGCTGTATATGTATTTTGACATAATTTCCACACTTTGCATTGTGGTGTCAAGTGGTGTACATTGGCCTAAAAAGCCTTTTCTATACAAAATCATAACAAAAGAAAAACAGTTTTTCCTATCAGCCATCAGCTCCCTTTTTGTTGATATGCCGACCATTCCACCTAAGCAAGTGACATTAGCATTGTTTCATTATTGCTATGCGTTTTTTACATCCAACAGATGGTTAGAGACATATCTAAAAAGTGTTTAGTAATTTCCTATTCTACAAGATCAACTCACATTGAGTGAGTAACTACAAATTGGATTTCGACCCTGAGGTTAAGAAGCTCTAAATGATGCCCTCCCTTCTCTCACCTCGGCGTGTTTCACTTTGACTGGAACAGCTGCAGAGAAACTGATTAATGCACACACAGGAAAGCAAACATGAACAACAAGACAAACACGAGTCGTCCCACCTACACATTGTGTTCTAATTGTCAGCAAGGATTTTTTTTGTTTGTTGTGTAAATACTCTGCTGCTTGTCATTTGCCCGAGCGCTGCCCTCATTTGTATTTGTGTCTGCCATATGGCTCTCTCATTAGCATTATAACAGGCACTGATTGAAGGGGAGGCATACACAGTGAGGATTTTATCATAAGTATGTAATTTAACAGTCATAGTGGTCACAGGCCAAGAGCTTTCTTGTGTCCGTTCGGTTATTTTTCATTTGTCTCTGCATTCAATGAGCTAGATTAAGGTACTGCACACTGTAGTTCATTCAATAATCCATGAATCCAATGATTTATGACCATTAAAAAGGGAAACAGTTAAACCATGACTTTCAAATTGGAACATTAAGGACTTCTTCGACAGGATCCCCATTGGAGGTGATTTTCTCATTGAATCTTCCTCTATGCTGCATGCAGAAATGTGAGGCTCAAACCAGACCCCATGAACAGTACTGGGCCGTGATGCAGTTGAAATATTGGAAGTCATGTGACACACTCGCCCTGAAGGACTTTCAAAAACATCCCACCTCAAGCAATAAAACACTTAATATTTAATTTCTTAATATTTTTTTCGTGCAGTTTTCTTCAAGATATCTAATAAACTGATATCATTTTTTCATCAGTATTGGCTTTAAAACTATCTGTTGAGCTATTAAGTGCAAGTATTAACCCTCCTTAAATCTGAACATTCAATCATTTCAATCACATCCCGCCTTTTCAAAATCACACTGTTCTCATTTATAATTAAGCAATTTCTGATTGAAGTTCTCCTTTTTTCCGTTGTGAAAGGAGGGTTTTAATCGCCTGTCAGTGCTGCAGGCTCCACTTGTTAAATGTGTCCGGTGGCTCGTTTTGCTCTGTTCTGCCCAGATCCTCCTCTAGCTCTCTCATTGACTTTCTGTAATGAGATGGAGGAGAGCTAAATATATATTCGAGATAATGTGCAATCTCACTGTCCTGTTCTGAGAATGCCGCCTGGGGCCCTGTCCAGCCCCTGACCCCCATCAGCTGTACATCAAGTCCAACATGCACCTTCATCCTCCTGCTCTCTCATCTCCTCCCTGGTTAATAACTAGAGTTATTAAGAAGAAAATCATTTCAGACGGACACAAAGAAAGAAAGAAAGAAAGAAAGAAAAGAAAGAAAGAGGAGTGATATACAAACAGACAGAGAGGAAGTTGTGCTTTGTGAGAATAAATGGGTATAGGGAAGAAAATAACGTATAGGAAGTAAGGAGGGAAGGCAGTGAGGAAGGAAATAGTGGAAGCAAAGAAGAAAAATGGAAGACGTAAAACGTTTTTCAGCGGAGTTTTAACTAATTTAAGGTTTAAGAACAGTATATGTCCTATGCTGTGTAAAATCCCTTGGGCAAATCTGTGATATTGGGCTATATAAAGGATAAAACCAGCAAGGAGGTTGAGGTACTGAAGTGAGGGTAGAACTGCAGGATGTGCTAAAGGGAACTCAAGTAGTACATGCATTGGCTCTTGTGGCTTGGATACAAATATATGTAATTGTGTTGGTAAATGGAAGGAGATGCAGCGCAGCCAGAAGGATGGCACTAATTTCCATGTTATGGGCCATCTGGAGCATGTTCAGCAGCGACTTGCAGGAGGTTCCTTATTACAAACGATGAGAGGATATTCTGCTCTTCAATCTAACTTGCAGCTAATAGCATTCATTTAATGAAGGGCGACAAAGAACAGGACCAAAAAGAGTGTTTCATGTGCTTAAATTGCTACACTTGCTCTTACACTCCCACTGTGCCACAAAGTGTCTGTTGAGAACAGATATCATTGTTGGAAGGAAAATAAATTTCTAAATGTAAAATAAATCTTACTGACATTCAAAGTTGCTGCTTTTTACTTTTTGTGGAGTGTCAATCTGAACCAGTAGGAAGAGGTTAATGTGTTAGTAACATAACATTTGTGTTAAATATATAATTTATTTCCTTTCGTACTAATATAGATCATTTACAACATTTAAGTTCTGACTAACTGTCATAACCTACTATATTGTTTAGTATGGTCCTTTTGGGAAAAGTATAATTGACATCTTTAGATGTTTTAACAGTCAACAAATCCCCCCTGAAAAATCACTATTTTATAAAACGAAAAAAATCATACTTTGACAATTCAGACGCTGGAACTCAAGAATATGCTTGTCGTATTTTACGCCCAAAACAAAAAGACTAGTAATAATAAGGTACAATAACTAACTAATCATCTGAGCAAAAGTAATTGTAAATATTTAAAGAATCCACATGCATAACGGTTGTGTGTCCAGTGTCAGATTTGTTAGTTTCTTTGTGCGGTATGAGACCATGATGGCTTCACGCTGGGATGCGATGCTGTTCTCTGTTGCTCCACAGGTTGAGATTGTTGAACATATGTATTACACTGAGACTTGCTGAACATAATTTACCATTTAGCCCAGAATCCTGTTAATTATAGACGAGCATGCAGCCTGACATTTTAAGACAATTAACTTTGGATGGTGTTTGAATTGCTCTGACATATTGTAAATGTGCTGACGCAATCCTAATTAAAAGTGAGCTTTATTCCTATGCCCGCGTGTTTGTGTGTGTGTGTATTATTGTGTGTGTGTGTGTGTGTGTGTGTGTGTGTGTGTGTGTGTGTGTGTGTGTGTGTGTGTGTGTGTGTGTGTGTGTGTGTGTGTGTGTGTGTGTGTGTGTGTGTGTGTTTTCACAACACTTGGTGGAAGCTCTGGGATTGCAGGAGCAGAGTGAGATCCCCCTGGAGAGGGAGTCTAGAGTGTCTGGAGCAAAGTTTGACTTTGAATTTGAATGTGTCTGTGTTGTGTTTGTTTGTTTGAGTGTGTGTTGGGGGAGAGGGTTGACAGCTTTTTGTGACGAACCTTTTAAGGTGACGGCTAGTTGTGTTCTTAATGGCCCGGGTCTCCCAGAGGAAGGTTTTTTGGAACAGATGGTTGGTTGGCTTATAGACCTAATAGAAAAACACATCAGAGGCTCCACAGCGTTTTGAGCTGCTCCGTCATTTCCCCCAGCAGCTCGCAGCAACTTCACCTGACTGACAGTCTGGAGAAAACATACAATTCTCTATACAAAGCCACTCTGGGCTGTAACACGCATGAAACAGCAGTGGACCACAGTAGTTTGATATAACTGTATAGTATTAATACGTTTTGGTGTGTTTAATGTAGACGGCCTTCCTATTTATTCCATTCCATATTCAATGGCGCTCCACTTTTCACTCTTATGTTTGACAGCTCATAATTTACTACGGTGGCCTACGGGCGACAGTTGCATGTCATATCTTTACATTGATGTACACAATATCTGTTTTATTTATTTTTGTATTACTGCCGAATCTTATTCCATATTTTATTCAATTTTAATTCATTCTATTTCTATGTAAATACTGCTATATTTTACTATATTATTTTTAATATGTATTCGTTTATATTTTTGCAAATTCCTCGTACGAGTCAACCTACCTGGTAACAAACCTGTTTCTGATTCTGATACTGATCAATCAAAGGAGAATCTTAACCTGGTGATTCGATCATCAATGCCTGTCCCCACCCTATTTTTTTTAAGTCACTGACATTTTACAAACTTCTACATCAATTTATTCAACCACAACTTTGTGAGCCATAAATGACTCAGTGTATTCTTTGAGGCACTGCAGTATTTCCCTCGGGGGTTTCACCTTGGCAGTAGCTCACAGTACACATGTGCGTACAATAACCATTAGAAAGGTTAGACTTGTGCAAAAGCTCAGCAGCATTGTGGGTTCCCCCCTGGCTCTGTAATATCTATTTTATTATAATACCCTATTTTCTCTAATACCCATAATTCTCCGCCACCAATGGCTCGGGTCTGGGTAAACAAAATAACTTCTCGGTGGCAGATGGCCTGAAATTTGAGTGTGAATGCTATTTTATGGGCTTTATAAAGACTGTTAATCTTTCTTCTCCAATTTTACTTTGTTTTATTTACTGCCTTTACTCCGGGCATTTCTTTATCCATCACATTTTTCTCTCTGCCCCCGTTTTCCTCTTCTCCTCCTCCTCCTCCTCCTCCTCCTCACCCCAGTTCTCTCTCTCTCTCTCTCCCTCTCTCTGATGCTGCTGTTCCTTATCAGTACCATTCGCCTGCCGACATGAAATACCATTAAGTGAATCTTCATGAGGCCTCCAAACACTGCTGATTTATCCTGCTGCATGCTTCATAAGTTCCTGATTGATCTCAGTCGCGGACGGCAGAAAACTAAGGGAGGGACAAGAGCAAACACAAAGGGAGAGACGGCATCTGACAGGGGAAAATTAGACTGAGGAAAGAAGAAACAGGTAATGGAAAGGAATAAGCGCAGGTTCAAATGACAAATAAACAGAAGAAGAAAAGGAACATGGAGAGTAGAGTGTTGTGCAGAAGCAAGAAATGGAGGTAAGGAATGATGTGTAAAACAAGGGAGTGAATAAAAAACTGAGCAAGCAGAAAGGAAGGAAATTAGGACAGTATATAGCAAGTTGAGTGAATAAGGAACAGAACCAAGATGAAAATGAAGAAAAGGAAAGGTGCAATAAAGGACGAATTCTGGAACAAAAAAGGAAGGGATTCTTAAAGGGATGGAGAGTGGATGAAACTGAAGGGAGGGAGGAAGAGAGAAGCAAAATGAGGACAGAGAGGAATGTGGAGAAGGAGCAAAAGAACAACAGGATAAACAAGGGAAGAAGCGCACATGGCAACGTAGTCTCATGGGAAGGCGTATGAATAGTACAACACTTTTAAGAACATTTTGCTTGTCATGTCTGTGCGATTTATGGATTGTCTGTGACCTCGTTCTCATTCCCCGCTGTTCACATAGAGATGCAGGATCAAGTTTTAAACACATGGTTAGCGTTATGAATACAAACTAAATGACTTGCTTGGAAAGGTTTGTGTTTGTTGTTAATTTTTTTTGTGTTAGATAAATTGAAGGTTGACTTTTTTTTTTTTTCAAGGGACACAATTCCAGTCTTTTTGTTGAAGTCACGCAACAGAAATAATTGTGTACTGATAACACTCATATACTAAGATATGTTTGTGTTATTCCTACTCCATTTTGTAATACCAGTCTGCACATAAACAGGTAGTGATGAGGAAAGACGTGGAGCTGTGACACAAAATGAAAGAATAAAGAAATGAAAAGAGTGCTAGTGAGTGACTGAGTGGGAAAGTAAAGCAAACTACGAAAAATACAGGAATTTCAGAAAATAAATCTTAAAAGAAAATGAGTGAGAAGGGCATTAATGAAGGGCGTCGTGAAATAATGCAAGTGATACAAAAAAATGAGGGGTTAAGTCGGTGTTATGGTAAGTTAGAGCATGAAATGAGGATAATGAGGGAGATGAGAGAAGGGGAAGCAGGTAGGAGAGAGAATGGAGGGAAGAAGACTCCTTGGGGAGGTAAAGGAAAGGATGGTGGAAGGAAAAGGAGATGAGGCAGAAAATAATAAATGAACGGGTCAACTGCGGGAAAGATTAGTATAAGAAGTGAGGCGGAGCGAGATGAAGAGATAAGGATGGACACAAGAAGAAAGGAAATAAATAAGCAAAGAGATGACTGCATTAAGAACTGGGGAGAGGGGAGACGAGTTATGTTGGATGACAGAGGAGGGACGGAGGGAAGGGGAAAACTAGAAGAATAAGGAAGTGGGAGAGAGGGTACAGAATGAATAAAGGAAAGAACATGGAGAAGAAATCTAAAGCATTGAAACAATGATGTCATAAGTAGCAGAAGAAAAAGTAAAGTGAGGAATGGAAGAAGACAAAACATAAAGAAAGAAAGTAAGTCCACATCCGAGGTTGGGTTTGAGAAAACCTACTGATGAAATCATTTCATAGGAGGAGGCGTAATATTTTGGCTGTAAGAAGTCGAAATAAAACCCCCGGAATGGGTTTTATCGATCCCTCTTGGAGTCTGTTTGTACATGTTTACGAGGCAAATAGAGAGAGAGGAATATGACGAGAGGGTGGGTGGAGAACAAAGTGGTAAAGAGTGAGCGAGGAGACGGCGAGCGGTGTGTAAATGCAGGTGGGCCGTATCGATCCGAGTCTGCAGGCTTCTCATCGACTGGGCGGCAGATTACACCGCAGTTAAGAAGCCCATGAAAGGAAATGTTGGTAATAGTCAGACAGGTTCCCTCCGTAGCCGTTAATGGTTCTGAAAAAAACGTCACAAATACAGCCGTGACCTGCAAGGTGTGGAAAGTCACAGATAAGAACGATTATAATCGCTTGTCATTCACAACGTTGTACTTTTAAGTCTTGATAAAACCCCAGAATCCATTTTATACGCTTACATTAACATTTAACTACATGTGTGCACTGCCATTAGCCGGATAAGAAATCTGTCTTGTTTTTACACCCAATGATAACACCCCAGACCGAGGGGGCACCGGCAGTGTGTGAAGTACTTTTCGGATCTAATCGTGTCTAGAACTGGGAGGCTGCCAATGACACTTTAGTTAACTTTGTTAAAGCAACATGGCAATAAAGAGAGGTTAGCAGAAGAACTTCTCTGTGGTTTACTGTAAGGATAGCATGTGATAAAAACATAAGCAAACGTATATTAAAGCTTAAGAAAGCTTCTAGCTTTTACTTCAATTCAATTTGAAACATTAAATAAATATTAAAAAACTAAAGGTTAGCTCTAAATTGATTATGTTTTAAATCTCGTTCTGTTGATTGACAGAGTGATATTAATGGGGGTAAGAAAACAATCCCCCAGAGACTTGCACGCAACTTCTATTCCGTCAAACTATTTGGTTTCTTCATTTTGTGTTCATTGAACACATATTTGCCAGGAATTCATACCAAATTAATGCAATTGGATGTAACCATTGATGAAAGAACAAGGATATAAAAAGTGATACTCTGCTTAGATATGCCTACGGTCTTTATTTCATCTATTAATTAACACTTTTGGATTATTGAGTCATTATGCACGTTCAAGTGCCTGACCCCCACATAAAGCTGTAAAGCATGGGAGGATGTTGTTGCTACGTTACTAGGTTTAGACGTTAGTGCCAGAGAATGAAATTAAATAGAAAGAAAACATTCACTATTTACATATTACTTTAAGTGTATGATTTGATCGCTTGACTTTAAGTGAACTTCTTTACCTCACAAGAATAACAAAATTAAACATGGAGCCCAACGCTTGGAAATAGAGTGATAACTTTGGCCATACACTGTCAAAGTGAAAAGTCTAAAGAATGACGCTGTTCAATCATTTAATGTGCTATGACACACTGCGATCGTCGTTCTGTAAAGTGAATTTTGTAGTGGAGCAGAACGAATGAAAATGGACATTTAGATCAGCTTCAGCTATGTTGACCCGCCAGATCAGACACTCCGAATATATTACAATTATATTATTATATTACAAGCATTCAAAAACGTTTTGATGTATATGCTATTTTCAAGATGCCTCTAATGCAAATGAATTAACAGAAATGATCTTAAAACACACACAGAAACACACACACCCACACACATTCCCTGCCTTGCTAATCAGCTTGGCCCAACTCTCTTAAAGTCGAAGTCCCCTGCAGGCCCATTTGCAGAGGAATATCAAACGTCCTGCTCACTATCATTCTTTCCCATTAGAGGCTCAGGACTTCATTACTGCCGCCCCGCAGGCTGCAGGCTTCAAACACACACACACACACACACACACACACACACACACACACACACACACACACACACACACACACACACACACACACACACACACACACACTATTAGTTGCAGTCAGACAGACAGACAGACAGACAGACAGACAGACAGACAGACAGACAGACAGACAGACAGGTTCAGGCTCTTTACTTATCTTTTACGATCTCTGTTTAAGATTTGAAGGATGTTACCTGTAGGCTCAGTGATGTTCATCTGTCTGTCTCTCTCTCTCTTTTCTCTGTCATCACTCCTCTATCTGCACTGCATGCCCTCATGATACGCTCCAGACAGTCATGTTGCTTGTTTGTCCTGTGAGAGGATGTGTGTTATCACCCTTTCTGCGTTAAAACTGCCACTAAAACAAGAACATTACTTTAACACTCTAGTGTGTTCGCATGACTTTAGCAGGATAGTAGTGACGTGATCATGATATGTTTGTGTTTTTTTTAAGATAATAAATAATGAAGTCTTATTTTTTTTAATTGTTCCTAAAAAAAATGTTCTACTTACATTTTGTCCTATTATTTTTGTCTAAAGAAGCCAATCTTTGTGAAAGTTTCACAACAGAAAAGCAAAGTTCTCTCGTTTAAATATAACATCAGTATTTAACTCATTTAGTTTGAGCGTCCACCTTTAAAACTAATTTTAGAGGACAACTTCATAATGAGTTGTGACTTTTGTTTTGATTTTAAAAAACTCTTGTGGGAGAAGCTCAAGATTTTGAGAGTGCTCTGGAAGTAACATGGTGTGCACATTTAGAGAGGCAGAGTCAGAGCAGAACAGACTTAATAGGAGGCAGTGGGAGAGGGGAATCCTGCACAGATCTGGGGTCAGGTTTATGACCTGGAGTAAGATCATTTGGCATTTTCAGCACAGCTTTATATAGCAGCCTGTGGAGAAAAAGGCTGATGATGACCTGCATCCCGGTAGCTGTCTGCTATTGTATAAAACACTCCTCCTGCCTCTTTAGACCCACATCTCAACCTCTGATCCCCAACCAGTCTTGACAAATGCAAGCGTATGAACTGTCCTGAATCAACGGCTGTGTAATCCTCCAAACCACTGGCAGTGCCTCCAAAGATGCACCAGCACTGTTGTTTCTGTATTATTCTACACTGGATGACAGGTAGTCACCGCGTGCAGCCTGACATTGATGTTGCAGCTGACATTGTGGAGGACAGCTGTGTATCCTCTGTGGTCGATGCCACACCGTCGTTGTTAAAGTGTCTCTTGCTTTCTCACCGATCACTGTCGGGCACGCCTGTCACTCCGGTGGAAGTATCTCTGCACTCAGTCAGCATATTTAGGTAGGGGGAAAGAAAAGAAATAGCAGGCAGAAGTTATGGAGGGATATGACCCAGTGTAAATGATTGATATTCACCTGCAGTGTGGGAACTTGTCGGTGGCTTGTCACGTCTTTCCTAGCGGGCTATAATCCACCCGCTGCATACTGTATGTGACGAGTCGAACTTGAGCTGAGCAAGAGAAATCCATCTGTCAGCTGCTGCCATGCTTAGCTTCTCATTCTTTTTTTTGTGGGAGTGCTTTCTCACATTTCTATTCTTCTTTTTTCCTCCACTCCTCCATCTCCACTTTTGCTGTTTACTTCTAAATGTAGTACTTACTTTGAACTAATTTCCTCTCTTCACTTTCTGTTCTAATGTGTTTGCTGCAAATACTATTTGACAGCCTAAACTTACTGTCAAGGTGGTGAATTACCCCCCTCAATAAAAGCTGCTGATATCTTTCAGCATTGAGAGGAGAAAGGACAAAGCATCTCGGCAGGGGTCTGGTTTCTAGAGGTTTTAGCTGCCCTCCAAGTCTGACTGGAGTTCAAAAAGGGAATAATATTAATTATAGACTGAGAGTGGAAGATAATACAGGTAAAAGAGAGAAAATATTAAAATGGAGATTATTAAACTTCCCTGAGCTGCAGGATTCTTAGAGACAGGTTTTTCTGTCTACATGATGGTAAATACTTGCCTCCAGGAGTTGATCTTTCCAAAACCTTCAATAGGTCAAAAGGCTGGATGACCAATTCAGCCAATTTTAGAAATTCTACTCAGAAATACCACGTTTATAAAGACGACATTAGACTTTTTATGTACTTTATTGTACATGCAGGATTTTCCATATGTTTTCAACAATGAGGGATTACATTTAAAAATCAAACTAAAGGACATGTCACGGCACCTCAAAATGTCGATTTGAAACATTCCTATTGGAATTAATCCATTCTCAAAAAGCACATAACATCAACATAAAAAGCTATATTGTTATGTAGCTACTAGTAGCAGTAAAACTGCAGAATAATCACTCTAGAATACACGCAACAACCTCAAAGGTCTCAAAGTCATTTTGGAAAATGTAGGCAATCGTCATTTGCAGTAGAGATGGTTGAGGCAGATTGTGGGGAAAGTGGGTACACCATGATAGTACATTACAACACTTCAAAAGAACGCACAAAATATCACAAATCGGTTTTATCTAACAGCTTGAGAGTAGGATTTTCCCTGACAGGATGAAAGTGTTTCATGCAGTTGGCCGTCCGGTCAGTGATCATAATTTCACAGTTAGACATCTAGCAACACAGATTCGTTTAGCGCCTGCCTGCAGGGTTTATAACCTGCTGTCAAAGTTTAACTGGCATGCTACAGCTCCAGTGGGGTTGTGATGCTGAACAGTCATCACGTAACAGTACATTGGTTAAGATGAGCTGTGTGAACATTCAGGCTAATCCAGCTCACATGTATCAGGGGGAAATGTAATATATTAGTATGTGTGTCTGGGTACCTGCATGTGCGTGACTGCATGCATTAAATTCAGCAAAACACTGTGTAAATGTAATCTAATAGTGTAGGCATTGTCCTTTTCTATTAGGTTGGACTCAACTTTTAGATTTAATATCCTTCTTTTATCAGTATCACATCAGCAGCAGCCATATATGTTCACTTCTAGCAGGAGATGAGAACAACTTTTTCTTCATTTGAAAGGGATCAAGGATGGATTTGCAGAGACTTCTTTAGTTTTCTTTTCAGTTGATGGTAACTGTGTGTAAGCTAAGCAGTGATGAAATGTGTTGTCCAACTAGAAGTTGGCCATGGAGTCCCATTGTAGGGGTGAACATTTGAGATATTATGCTAATGTATCACTAGTTAAGTCTGTCATACAGGAAATGACCCTGTAGCACATGGATGTAAATTTTGATTTGCCAGGGAAGGCTCTACTGTTTGTAGAATAGCTATAAAAAACATCAAGTGAGAACACGTACTTGAATATGAGACCTTTGTTACATAAACATTAATATGATGACAAAGCTGTATTAGGAAGTGGCCGTTAATAATGACAGGGAAAGTTTTTAAAGGCTTCTCAAGATACTGTGTGAGTCAGCAAGTAGACAAAAAGCAGACTAATGAGCCGGTGATAGGAATCATAAATGAAGTAGATAAAGCCAATCAGGTGCAAGCACCACACCAGTGCTCCATGAGACCAATACTTTGCTCATTTTAGTTCAGTGGTGAATTGGTTTAAAAACTATAAAACTCTTTGTCTTTTTCATACTCACTATCTCTCGTTTTTTTAGTTATGCAGGAAACTCGAATAAACAGCATTTTCTATGAAAGACTACTACATCTTTGCAGTGGAATCTAATTTATGTGCCTTCTACCAGGCCCGCTACCGCTGTTGTAGATGGAAAAGCAAAACCATTCAGCAATATGTACTGAAATGCATGAAGATAAATGCAGGATTTGAATTTCTAGTTATTGTTGCAAGTCATGTATCGTCCACAACCATCACCGATCATTGGAATTATTCCTGGAGGGCGGCTTTTCTGTGTGCTATTTGTCTCTGTATTTCATCACCTCTCAGGTACTTCAGGCCAAAACTGATGATATCCAGCCCTGGTCTCACGACTGCCGCATACACACATATACACAGATACACATGGACACACAGCTGCTCACACAGACCCCTAATCTTTAATGGCATCATTTATATTCTCACCGACCCCCCCCCCAATTGGTCTATGAACATGTCAGAGCTGTGACGTATTGCTGCTGTCTGCTCGGTATTCATGTTGAGCGTGTGATCCGAAAATCAGATAGATCAAGTTTTATGCACAGAGGTGCACATAAATGGAGTCGTCACACTCTGCTGAATACAAATAACGTGAGCTGAGCCAAAATACAAACATCTGCAGTGTCATAAAGTCAATAATATGTGACATTTAGTACAAGCAAATGTCTTGTCCTTATAATCTTCATCAATGTGTAATACATAACTAGTGCCTCACCCTCAAATGTGTTTTAAACTGAAACTGATATATGTGAGTTTTAAAATCTATTAGTTAATATTACTTGACATGAACCTAACATACAAACATTTCCAACCACCATATATTATACCCTATGTATAAGACAATAGACTTTATACTATCCTAGGATAAATAGGGTTTCTTGAGGCTAATACACAATTGAATATCCCAGTATGTTTTAGAGCAGTTACATAGAAAGCCATCAATATCTGTTAGGTCAGGGGTCGGCAACCTTTTTGATATGAAGTGCCATTTTAAAAAAGAATTGTTATCAGCGTGCCGACAATCGAGAATTATCAACGG
>NW_011337187.1:111764-119918 GCF_000735185.1 Notothenia coriiceps
TTTGATAGAAGTGCGCATTTTAAAAAAAAATGTGTTATCACGTACCCGACAATCGAGAATTATCAACGGCGGGGTTGAGGAGCTTGACGCTCGTCGAACTATCAGCCGGAGGGCGGGTGAGGCCTCGGCTGCGGGGAGCAGTGTGTGGACCTGTCAACAGAAAAAGCTTAGCACATTACTACATTTAAGTTACATTGGTTTAAACGGCATAAATAATAAGGAGCAATCGTCGTTCCTGTGATTCTCCCGAAGGGAAAAAAAACACCCACCATGTTATAGATATAGGTAGACCCTCCAGAAAAACGCGATTCTGCGATTGCAGAATTTACCCGCATAATCAGCAAAATGGCGCAGATTTTTAAAAAGGTCGCCGGCATATTTATCAAAGACGCACTAATCCGCCGCATTTGTATTCCAGCACAACAAGTTGAAGAAAGAAAAAAAAGTTAACTCGTCTGACGTGACGTCATCCAACTCGCGAATCACCAGAGAATCGTAAAAGAAAGCACTGTATAGAGGGCTCATTTTACCAACGAACATTTCTACTGAAACGACCGGGCAAAGTGGAGGGAAACTATTCTGCACCCCGTAGCAAACTGTGATGTTGGAGCATAAGAGAAAAATCGACGGTGGCGACCCCACTTTTCGATTCATTCGAAACAATTACGAAAATGACTTTTATGCTGCTGCGGACAAGAGCACATTCATCACGTCACGGGCGAGGGATCAAACCTCCCAAAACCCTTCGAGGGCTACAAAGAACGAAGTGAGTAGACCTACAAGAGTTGAAGCTGGTCAGATAACGAACGAGTAAATGAAACAGAATGAGGCGGAGAAGTGTGTGTGGTGTGTGTGTATGGGGGGGGGGGTGTGTGTGTGTGAGATTAAAATAGCCCAATTGCTTTTACAATAAATAAACATTGAATTGTTATTCTTTTCCCCCGCATATTTAGCATATTTCGCAACTTTCCGCATATTTCGCAACTTCACCGCAATTTCACCGCATAAAATCACATAAAAACCCCGCATGTTTAATCGCATAATCAAGGATTTTAGCCCGCATAATCAAGGAATTTAGCCCGCATAATCAAGGATTTTTGCCCGCGTTTTTCTGGAGGGTCTAATTAGGGTCATGTAGAGTGAGATGAGATCGCTGTCCCTTCAAGAGAGAGAGAGAGAGGTGTGGCTTGTGCATGTGTGTGTGTGGATGGCAGAGCGACAGTGAGGGGGGGACGTGTGTATGTTTCTGGAAGTGAAACGAGGCAGCAGAAAAACAGAGGTCTGTGATGTATTTTGTGAAACAGAAGAACAGCTAAATAAATGCAACGGCCTCCCAAGAAGAGCTCGCCTCTCTCCAGTTATTTAAGCTAAAGTGGGTTATTGAACCTTGTTGCTGTTGCCCTCCTCGACTACGGTCTGGGAGCCGACAGGAAAGTTCAACACACAGATGGCCAGTCCGCCCCTTTGTAGCATATTATTTCGATGAGCAGATCGCCACTGGGCATTCAACTAAAGACACAGCCACGCAAAAACTGCGGCATTTGTACAGCTCCTTATGGGTAGGCCTACTGCAATTTGTGAAGTGCTTTCCTCTGTGGTGAAACGATCAGCACTGCACCACGGAGGAAAGCCAATGTTGGCACGCGTGCCAGGGGTTGCCGACCCCTGTGTTAGGTTGACCATGAATTCATGAACAGGAGAACATGCATTATTTGCCGCATGTGAACTCTATTGATTTTTTTTTAAAAAAGGTTTTAGTCTTTTTTGCAGGTCTAATAGGTTAAACTTTGCTGAACACATTTCACCAAATTGAACTACTTCCCTTATGGATTTAAGATACATTTTAGATCAATTCAGCAACATTGCATGTCTATTTCCCTGATTGCAAGGTTTTGCTGTTCTATATGGTCAAATCTTCACAGAAATAATCACATTTTCTAGTACTATTTAGTGAACCAAACTACAGGTTAATGTCATACTGCTGTGGAATAAAGCACAATTATTTATAATATAAAGTAACTATTTATAGTTATACATTTTACTGGAGACCCTTGTGTTGATGTGTATTTGAAAATTGAAGTAATCATTCAAATAAAATAAGAAATACATACACAAAGCATTGTAGAGAATTACAATAGTCTGTTCGGACTTTCTATAGTGCTATATAAATGGTAGTATGAATTAAGTTAAATGATATTGGTTTTATCCTTTAAACTAGCTATTGTAGACAGCGTGACAGCCAGGAGCAAAGTAAAGAGCTTTTTGTTCTTTTTATTCCAACTGAGTGCCGGGATTTCTAATGTTAGGCTTCTGTTTCATCTTCACTCACTTTACTGCAGGAAAGAGTCAATGACACGCACCGAGGCTTCCACTTCACTTTACATCCTCCTCTCTGTATTCTAGCTCTAACTGACTGAACAGGTATTTAAATGTCACTGGAGCTTTCATGAGATAATAGAAAAAGTCGTTTTTTCTTTTCCCTTTGAAAGCCCACCATTTCTTTAACTTATAAGGAAACCTGAGGAATTCATATTTAAAATCCCCCAAAACAAAGCACTTGTCCTTTATTTCCTAATAAGAACTTTTTTGTCAAATACTGGCTGGGCAAAGTTACCCAATTATACCCAATGTGATCAAAGTGCTTGGGTCAGGCCTATTGCTAAGCTTTCTCATGGACCACCAGGGTTGGGAGGGTTACTTTGTAAATGTAATCAGTTACTGATTACTGAATACATGGCTCTGAAAGTAATCCGAATACAGTTACAGTTACGCGTCTTAAAAAAGTAACGTAATCAGATTACTTTTAGATTACTTTTGGATTACTTTCTTTTTCCATAACAGATGGGTATGTTTTGGTGAACAGGAGACACAAAAAGCAAAAGGAAACTGAACGTGTTTTTACTGTTTTAATGGCTTATCAAGAGCACAACTGAAACATAACATCTGAAACGATGCAACAACATAATACACTTTTTGGGGATGCAGCTTGGGATGTGAGGAGTGAGGGACACGGCTTAGAACGGGCGTGTCGCCTTCTGTCCTGCCAGTGTTGGCGGGACATGAATTAAAATGTCGAACTCGGACTTCATTTTAAGGACATGTCGGCCAGGGGTGTAGAGCTATATTTGTTTAAGCACCGGATCGGCAAAACAGGAGACTCTGTGCACCGGTCTGCCTTGATCTATGAATTAATGTCCGTGACACTCACAGTATCTGCTGCCCACAGCTGTTTTATAGAAGGAAAACCTCCTTCACTTCATGAAATCTCTGCAGCACAAGGAGGCAGCGGGAGGGTTAACTCTGAGAAGAGGAGCGTGCAGTGCCTTTCACGCACCGCCTTCGCTGTGTTTACCTTCAGAATCATAAGGCTAAAGGGCGACTGCAGGCTGATGTGTTTTAACCACACACACCTCTACACACACACGACTTAAACGCAGACTTTTGTTATTGTTTCACTGAGCGGACCCGCCCCTTTTTTTTCAAACACCCCCTTTTTTGGTCCATCTGCGGCGGTAAAAGTTTTTGTGCGCTGTGATGATTCGGCTGTAGCTTTAATCATGAATATTAAATGTTGTGAGAAAATCTTTCCACCAATAATTCCAATAAGTAATCCAAAATGTATTCACTTCAGGTTTACGAAAGTAACTGTAATCAGATTACTCGTTTTTCAAATGTAACGCGAGCTGAATAGAGTTACTTGATTTTTGTATTCTGATTACGTAACGCCGTTACATGTATTTCGTTACAACCCAACCCTGTGGACCACCCATCAACAACTGCACACTACACAAACACACACTACACTACACTCCTGGGGTCCTGAGCAATAAAGCTGCCATGAAATAACTGCATCCCTTGTAAAGCTGAAGTTTAAGGGTCAGTTGGGTGCAAATGCTTACAAAAACGTCAGTCGCTGCACCCAGCATGCCGTATGGCGGTGTACCTGCACTGAATACAATGAGATAAACTGTTGTGAACAAGATGAATGGAGTCCCTCCATAGAATGGTGCAGTAATGAGTCCTACAACCCTGAAATTAGTCAGCATTTTACCACTTCCTGTTGCCATGGTGTCACACCGTTAACGTTTTTATGAATGTGTTTTTGGTTAGATGACTGAAATACAGTCTGTGGTTCACACAAGCTTAAGAGACATTTTGTTCTACAAAATAAAGACATCATGTCCATAGCTTCTACGAACTGTAAATGTGTCTTAAAAATGTAAGGTGCTAACGCCATCACACTGAACATCAGCAGCCTTTGGTTAAGCGTGCAGAACATGAAGTCGTGCAGACCTGATGTAGTTTGTTTGAAGCTGTTAGCGATTGAAGTAACGTTACAAAAATCATAAACGATAGTGTTAATTGTGAAGATTATCCTCCCGGACAAAACGTTTAAATACCACAAGCGTTTGTTTGCCACAGATCTTATTTCTTGCAATTCCAATGATACATTCCCATGCTTTTCTTTAGAGAGTCCTTGCAATGCTAACTTCAGGATTGGCTATTTCATCACTACACCACTGTCATTAGTTAGATATTTCATGCTATGGCTAGTGTATTTTTAAGGATTAACAGAACCAATAAAACCTGGTCACTTCAAGCAGCATTTGAACAATCCACCTTCAGTCATTAGGACTAGAGTTATCTATTCCACATGGGCGAGACGAAGGTTCTGCATTGCGTAAAGATATTTTATTTCCCTTACTTCTCAACAGCTTGAGCGGTGTTATGAAGAGCCCCCAGGAGGAATGTGAGTGTTGTAAATATCTCCAGAAATAAGGGGAAACTCAACCATTAAATGCCTGTTTAACTGAAAAATACGCAAACTTGTCAAACTTGTCAAACTTCTCCTCCCACAGCTAAATCTGTCCAGCTGGCATCAACATAATTGATTTTAATAATAAAAAGTTTTCCATGCTAGTTTGGGTTGCATATTTAAAATGACATTTATAAGTTACCATTGCTGCACTTTGTGATGGCTTTCCCAATATTCCCTTATCCACAGAGGATTTTATATTATGTTACGCCAGCAAAGCTTTGAGTGGCTCAATTGCTTTTATGACTGTTGAAACAGCCATCAATGAGCACAAAACTAGACTTGTTTAAATAATTCTAATAATCTCAAATGTGGGCAAAAGTCTGAATCCAAGTTTATAAATTAAGCCACTGGGAAGTCCTTCTGTTACCTGCCTTTCCCATGTGTACTACAGTATATACTTTATGTAATGTCATTATAAGCTCAGAGATGTATTGTCATCATACTTTTGTATCTTAAATGTTATCTCCATGGTTCATTAAATAGAGTGTTTGTTTCTTCCTATATTAGGTTTTTGCCTTGTTGCACCTTAGCATTGTTCCAGGAGAGCTTTCAGAATAAAATAAAAGACAAACACTGACTATGATTATAAATTAAAGAGCTGAAAAATATGTCAAATGTACATGTATATATTAATTCTTGACATCCATACCACTCTATTACACTACTTTTCAATCAGGAAATATGGATTTTGGTCCTTTTAATGTTTTCAAACAACATGGGATTCTCACAATCAAACTCCACTGTCACTGGAATATATTTTGGTCTCTTGTATGTAGGTTTATTTGACAGTTGACAGCCCGTTTTGGAGATATCAAAAGTGAGACATTGGGTCCTCACCTGTACGCATAGGGGTAAATACCAGCAACAATTGCATTGACAAAGTCGGATCATTCTGTGTAACTTGGATGTGTGTCACAGACTGAGAAGTGTTTGGATTCCCAGCAGGGCCTGTACTGATTTGAAACCCATTTAGTCATGGCCATTGATCTGCACCTTATGCTTTGATGACTCGATGTACCTGAAAGCTTCAGTTTACTCAAGCTGTGCTGCTGTATTTGCACTACAGTCAATCAAAGCCTCGGGGTGAGGGCTAACTGATTGTTACTTTGTTGTGATTTTTGTTTGCTTTTAGCTTTTACTGCATCACAAACAAGCAACAAAACACAAGTCATACTTCAGGGCCCAGGAGTTCAAAACTTTTAATCTCAATCAGATCCGATCAGATTTTGAAATCCCATTTTTTGTGATCCAGGATCAGACAAGTCGGACAGATTTTGTCCCTGTAGTTCAAAGCAATTCAGGATAGGATCACCCTGAACCAGATTACGACTTTTCAAGATTACTAGATCTTGAATATCAGTGCTTTAATCCTACCGATCGCCACAGATGGACTTTTTTTTTGTTGAAGATATTTTTACTAAATTACATTTGTGATTGACAATCTTTATTGTGATGAGCATAAACATTTATGTCATCAACATTTGGTTGAAAATAAAATAGGCCACCACAAACGTGAGCAAAAATGGAAAAATAAAATTGATTTGCCATGAAGGCTAAAAATTGTGTATTATTTCAGTTAACAAACTTTTCCATCTTATTTATATTGAAACATATTTTAAAATAAATGGTACAGTACATTTTGCTCTGGTAATCCACTGGAAATCCACCCCTCTGGTGGGATCAGGATAATCCAGTTTTTTGGGATCAAACTGATCCCAATCCTGTGTTGTCGGTTTGAACTACCCGTTTTGAAGATTTGATCCAGATTAAAGCTTGGATTGGATTTCCTGATCTGGTCGGATATCAAAGTGATCCTAATCCTGTTTTTTGGTTTTGAACTCCCCAAAATCCAAATCTGATTTGATCAGATAGGGATTACAAGTTTTGAACTCCTGGGCCCAGGTGATTTAGGAACTGAGGATTTCCAAGTATTTTAGAACGTTTATATGTTACTATTGTTGAATATAACTTGGGTTTGGAAGTCTTTTAAGAAATCAAACAAGACTAAATATAACCAAGGAGCACAGCATGACATAAAAAAGTTTGAAGAACTTCCATTTTTACCCGTTTCTATTCCTTTTACAACTGGACGGGGGAAAACATTGTTCGAAGTATATTAAAAGCTGCTTTTCTGCAGTGTTAACAGGATATTGTATTGATATGCTGCAAGTGAGTGTCGCCCTTAAACTGTTTATGATGCATTATCATTCTGCTAATAGCGTTGTGGCCCTTTATTACCTCCTCCAAAGTGGTGATGGTTGCGGTTCACTTTTTTGTCTGTCAGCAAGATTACTGTATACTGAGCTCTGAATACTTTGTCCCATGACTGCTTTGTATAACTAGATTTCTCTTTCTGTATATTTAATTATAATACTTCTACTTATATCTGGTCTGCATTGCTTGCTGCATTTGAGAAGGCTGACAATAAGCATTTCCTTTGGTTGAAAGGACTCCCGTAAAAAATAATCTTGTTATTGTACTGGACCAAATGTTATTTTTGGTAAATAACTACTAGATCATATCAAAGAATGTTGTCCTGCTGCTTATGTGTGTGAATAGCTATTGACATTAGCCTTACAAGAGGTCAGTGATTGAAATGCAAAACTGTTATGTTATGTTTTCCAAAAATCAAAGATTTTGCAATTAGGAGTTCATGTTTTACAGAATGTTCAGTATTGCTCTTGCTGCAGTAGCAGAAGCTTTAAAACTATTCTTCCTTTTCCCTTAATTATGAAACAAGGTTTTTTAAGCCCCCCTCATAATATTCCATCAGCGTATTTTTCCCTATCAAATGTGTGTGAGTTATCAGTGAGGCAAGGTGAGCTGAGGGCCGCTGTGCGCGCTGACTGGAGCTGTATAGATCAGCGGACTCCGAGAGATTATGTCCATTGATCGGACAGGAGTGGTTTGTGGTTTCTATTGACGGCGGTCTCCTGTCTGATGTTGTCTTCTGTGATTTCAGGGGCCGAAGGAGCCGTGTTCAGCAAATCGGTGGAGACGCCACATGTCAGGGCCGAGCCCTTCAAAGAGCTGAGGTGAGTCAGCATATGTTTTAATCCTGGCACCCATCAAACACATACACAGTCAATCAATACATCTCTAATAGTGTGGAAAGGTCCTGCACCTACACTGCATAAATACTGTGGTAATTCAATGAAACAATTACACTCACACAATAAATACAAACATACCCAAGCCTCCACAGAGTATAAAGGCCCTGACACACCAGGCCGAAATCGACCGTTTTCGTTAGTCGGACGACGAAGCGTGCCATGTCGCCCAAACTCAATTTGGTGTGTCCCGCACTGTCGGCCGTGACACGCCTTATTTGGCCT
>NW_011337187.1:119958-123809 GCF_000735185.1 Notothenia coriiceps
CCATTAACTGAGTTTTAAACATCACTTTAAATGGAAGATCCCCATAGGCCCCGCCCACTCGATCGGATCGGCGATCAGCGATCGGAGC
This sequence comes from Notothenia coriiceps, assembly GCF_000735185.1. Lineage (NCBI taxonomy): Eukaryota > Metazoa > Chordata > Actinopteri > Perciformes > Nototheniidae > Notothenia > Notothenia coriiceps. The sequence goes on from NW_011337187.1 coordinate 120,047, forward strand.
ATCCATGAAGGCCCGGACACACCAGGCCGGAATCGGCCGTTTTCGTTAGTCGGACGACGAAGCGTGCCATGTCGCCCAAACTCAATTTGGTGTGTCCCGCACCGTCGGCCGTGACATGCCTTATTTGGCCTTTCATGGCTGATGCGTCGGCCACAGGCAGTCGGACAAAGAAATACTCTGATTGGCTGTTCAGCTAGCGAATCAGTGCATGAGAAGCGAAACGGTTGCTTGAGAATGTCTTCCACAAGCAACACTCCAATGGCTGATAGCTCCAGTACCGCACAAAACATGTTTTCGATGGACGAGAGTGAAAATGGAACGCACACGCTATTTGTTGTTTGTTTATATCACGTAGTCTGTTCTTCTTCTCTGTCTTCCGGTTGTTGCCTCTTTTGAATGACGAATACACACTACCGCCGCCTGCTGGTAAGGAGAGTTATTGCCACTCACGCATGCGCAGTTCGTACGTGCTCGGTTGAAGTCTTTGCGGTGTGTTCCAGTGCGACACAGTCTAGTGTACAGCAGAACGTCTCGTCGGCCGTAGCGAAGTCTTTGCGGTGGTGTTCGCGAGGGCGGAATCAACACACTAAATGACACAGCCACCCTGGCCAAGACGCAGAGAACCACGCCGACGCAACAGTCCGGAGTCACGCTCGGCGAGTTCTTCTGGTAGCTGCTTGGTGTGTCAGCGGCTTAACCACTTCAACTTTATCTCACACCAGCAACTGCGATACTACTGTCTACATTTCGTGTGTGTGATCATAAAAGAAGCCCTGAAACAATTATCCCATAAGTAGGAAAATTACATTAAATATTGATTTTTAGCTTAAAAAGGTCATGTTTCAAAACATGAAGATGCTCTGTTTCTGGATTTTTTTTTATTATTGGAGTCTATTGAACAAACAGATACCAACTGGAAAATTACTAGTATTGCATATAATTGCTTTTTTCATTCATGAATGGGTTTGTGAATAGGAGAGAGAGTTACACACTTTTTTGTGCTCTTCAGCCACGCACTTAGGTTTACATTGGAAAAAAAGAGACACTTATAGAGTTATTGCAAACGGGAATTTTTAAAGTCCCTACTATGCGCAAATCCACGTGTGTCATGCTTTTATACTAAACATGTGTCCCACGGGGTCTGCTGTAATAGATATTCGAAAGTTTAAGGAGACAAGGATTCGCCTCACTTCAGATTTTGGCCACTTCTTTTATGATGTCATAAAGATTCTTTGGCTTGTGTAACCATTAGCCAATCACCAACCAATCTATGTTCAATCTGAATTGACTTTAAAATAAAAACATCTATATTGATTCTGACTCTTCTATATCCAACTCACAGGTGTATCATTGCTTTGAGAAAAAAGATTATTAATTTACCCCTTTTAGAAGTGAAAATATATTCATTTGTTCTGGGCATGCCATTGTCGAGCCTGAAACCTGAAAAACAGGCTCAGGGCTTAACAGGTTAACAAAATATCTCGCAGAGGGGCGTTGGGAGTGGCACCTTATTTTCATCTAAAGCAGGGGTGGGGAACCGTTTTCCTCTCAAGGGCCATTTCAATTTTTACAACATCCTCCGAGGGCCTTACAAATTATTGAACTCAACCTCTGCTTAAAAATACTAAAGTCACAGCCCATTCATTTCGCCTTTCTTTCATTCTGTGCAAAGAAAAAGCAACCTCTTAATCCAGATATTTTACCATGATTCGCGCATGCAACATTTTTAAATGTTGAAGTTAAAAGCATCCATCTGGTGTACTTTGAAAGCAAAATGAAGAGATCTATGGATAGATCGCTCAACATCAATTATGAAACAGAACTGTAAGCAGATTTTCCTTTTCTTCATCAATCAACCAATCACATTTATTTATAAAGCACATTTAAAAACAAACCACGTTGACCAAAGTGCTTATGGATATGTTACAAATCACTCCCCCTTTAAACTGTATTCTTGTTTATTGATAACAACTTTTCTTTACTGTCATATTGTATTTTATACCTGTTTTTCATTTATTTTCTTATTTTTTTATAAAAAGATTGTAGAAAAAGCTCCTTATATTCGTTAGCATAGCTAGCTAACCATATGCTAACAATCCTCGGTACCGCTCTCTCTCTCTCGCTCAAACAAAATGCGCTAGTGCCACACACAAACACACACACAGAGCCGAGCTTGAATGACACACAAAGACCCAGAAGTAGTTACTGTAATGTAGCATATTCTTTTCAATGGCATTATTGACTGTATGATCAGTATGATGACAGATGAATATATCCTCTAAAATACAGAAGGAGATATTTTAAATGACCACTGATTTTGATTGATTATTACTCATGGCGCATTATAGCAGAGGATGTAAAACATAAAACGTCTGGAAAAAGTAGGTGTGAAATCTGCGGATATGGATCAGTCTCCAGTAATCGTTCATCCAATAAAAACACTGCTGGCAGCAAATGAAAATGAAATGCATTATCATATAAAGGGTTTATATCATACCGCTTACAGCAGGTACAATGATATTGTTATATTGCTTAATATTCCAGTACTAATCACAGAAGCACTACACTTAGATGTCTCTGCCAATATTTGAATTCATGATGCATGGCGAAATGGTGATTCATCGATGCTTTGCTAATGGCTTAAATATGTTGTTTTGATACATCCTGCGTAAATAAGCCCTTTTTAGTATGATTATGACCAAAGAAAAAGCTAGGCTGTCTCCAAAAAAAGTACATTGAAAGTGTTTGAATGTATGACTAATTTGATCAACTTCTGGTACATTGTATATGCATCATTTTCAGCCCTGATATATCATTACTTACTCATTTTCCTGGAGGTAGAAAGAACACTTTTCCATTGGCTGTTGCCTCTCCTCTCCAGTAATTTCCATGTATACAAGCCAGAGTCAGTGTTAAGTAATCTTCAGATCAATTGGTCGATCTTTGGCAACAGAGGCCTTATCGATCCCCCAAAGATAAGACCAACACATCCGGAAATGAACCGAAGAATTATAAGATGTCAGGGAGGACTAAAGAGAAGCAAGAGCAATATTTGAATTAAAAAAAGATGTGGAAATATAAACATTATTAGATGGACAACAAATGATGGGAGGGAAAAGATTACGAGATCAGCAACTGGTTAGACACTAAATCAAAATGGCCTTGGAAAACGGAGCAGCGTATTAGACAAAGATATTGTTCTTTGGTGGAGAACAAGCTCATCTTTTGTCAACTAAAAAGGTGTTAATTTTCTGCCAAGTGCTCAAAAAAACATGCTTTACAGACTCAGTTTGCCACGGGGAAACAATAACAGCCACATCTCAAGCCTGAGTGTTACGGTGAGTGAAGCAAGCAGGACCCAAACGCAGATAACACTGAAAAATCCTTTATTTCAAGGCTAAACGTCAAAACTCAAAACACTCCCTGGTGAACACAGTCACAGACAAACGACGAACCAACAATGACAGACAGCAAAAACAGAACTTAAATACACACAAAACTAATCAACGAAACAAGAGACAGGTGAGGAGGGAGGAGAAAACACAGGGGCAACAGGTGAACACAATCAAGTAAAGAGGTAGGAGGGAACAGGCCTAAACAAGACAAACACAACGCAGACAGAAAACCAAAGACAGATCTAAACAAGACAAAACACAACACAGACAGATCGTGACATTCCCCCCCCCTCAAGGGACGGATCCCAGACGTCCCAAAACACCAAAAAGTCCAATAAGCGTCCAAAAAAACAAAACAAAAAAAACAA
>NW_011337187.1:123833-134163 GCF_000735185.1 Notothenia coriiceps
GGCCGGGCTCGAGGGCGAAGACCGCGGCACTCAGGGGGCCGGGCTCGAAGGCGAAGACCGCTGCTCTCAGGGGGCCGGGCTCGAGGGCGAAGCAGGCGGTGATGGAACAACTCCGGAGGACGGGCAGGAAGGCGCTTACGGGACAGTTCTGGAGGCCGGGCAGGAACCGGAGCCGGTGGGATAGGCTTCGGCAGGATCCCCCACGGAAGAGGACGAGTAGTCGGCGGGACCCCCAACGGGACAGGACATGGAGTTGGCAGGACCCCCAGCGGAAGAGTTGTAAGGTAGGACCTCCAACGGCACAGGACATAGGGTTGGCAGGACCCCCGGTTGAAGAGTAGTCGGTGGGACCCCCAACGGGACAAGACATGGAGCTGGCAGGACCCCCAGCGGGGCCTCCAACGGCACAGGACACAGGGTTGGCAGGACCCCCGGCAGAAGAATCGTCGGTGGGGCCTCCAACGGCACGGGACATAGGGTTGGCAGGACCCCCGGCAGATGAGTAGTTGGCGGGACCCCCAACGGGACAGGACATGGAGCTGGCAGGACCCCCAGCGGAACCTCCAACGGCACTTCAGTAGGGACTGGAGAGGGGACTAGAAAAAGGACTCGAGAGGAGACTCGAGAGGAGACTAGAAAGGGGACTCGAGAGGAGACTCGAGAGGAGAATTGAGAGGGGACTTGAGAGGAAACTGGAGAGGGGACTTGAGAGGAAACTGGAGAGGGGACTCGAGAGGGAACTTGAGAGGGGACTTGAGAAGGGATTTGAGATGGGACTAGAGTAGGGACTTGAGAAGGGACTAGAGAAAGGGACTAGAGAAGGGACCAGGGAAGTGACTAGAGGAGGAACTAGAGAGGGGACTTGAGAAGGGACTAGAGGAGAGACTGGAGAAGGGACTTGAGAAGGGACTAGAGGAGGGACTAGAGGAGGGACTAGAGAAGGGACTGGAGGAGGGACTATGGCTGCTGGGGCCAGAACCAGGGCCGGAACCATGGCTGCCGGGGCCAGGACTGAGGCTCGAACCATGGCTGCTGGGGCCAGAACTGGGGCCGGAACCATGGCTGCTGGGGCCAGAACTGGGGCCGGAACCATGGCTGCTGGGGCCAGAACTGGGGCCGGATCCGTGGCTGCTGGGGCCGGAACCATGGCTTTTGAGGCTCGGGCTGCTAGTCTGGACTTGCAACTCCTTCTCTTAGGAGCCTTTTGGAGGCTCCCAAAAAGCCAGACGAGTTCCAGATAACGGCTCCTGGACAGGAGCAGGAACTGGGGAAGAAGCAGAGGTTGACTCCAGACGGAACACGCCGAGATGTATGGTGTCAGGTTTGAGAATTGGGAGGACGGGGCTAGCATGCCTGGGCTAGCAGGCCGGGAAACACATGTCGGGAGGATATCCATCATCCAGCCAGGTATAAACTTCACAAGACATGGTTTCTCTTTTGCTATCTGGTGCGCCTCTGCCAGAGCAGCCTCTTTCTGCTCAACACTGGACGCTCCCCTCCACCTACCAAAGCAGAAAGACAAAGAATAGGTACATTTATGTATTTCCACCTCAAATGGATCATCTGCTGGGTCCATCTTGGTTGGTTCGTTCTGTTACGGTGAGTGAAGCAAGCAGGACCCAAACGCAGATAACACTGAAAAATCCTCCTTTCAAGGCTAAACGTCAAAACTCAGAACACTCCCCGGTGAACACAGTCACAGACAAACGACGAAGCAACAATGACAGACAGCAAAAACAGAACTTAAATACACACAAGACTAATCAACGAAACAAGAGACAGGTGAGGAGGGAGGAGAAAAGACAGGGGCAACAGGTGAACACAATCAAGTAAACAGGTAGGAGGGTACAGGTAGGAGGGAATACACACAGACAGGAAACCAAAGACAGATCTAAACAAGACAAAACACAACACAGACAGATCGTGATCATCACAATGTTTTGGGTTGATTATGGCTCTAAGGCAGAGAGATGTCAACGTGTTCAGCTTCCTGACACACATCAGTCTAATGTAACAGACTCACAGACTGTGTGTGTGTGTGCGTGTGCATGTGTGTGTGTGTGTGCGTGTGTGTGTTTGTGTGTGGAGACAACCAACGATGTCGCCTTGATGTAAACGTCTTGTTTATCATCTTTCCCCTACTTCTGCTGTCAGATGCGATGACAGTCAATCAGAGCAGAGAGAGAGTGAGACAGTGTGACAGTGGAGAGAGAGACGTTTATCCAGAAAATGATGGAGGAGAAAGAGCTACAGTGCTGCGTGACAGGGAGGGAGTGAAAAGAAAATCCATATTTTTCAGAATACTTATAAGGATATAAATGTTGAACCCATTGACTTTTCCTTCTTAAAATCAATTCCTTACCATGTGTGTGTTTTCACGTACTTTCCCTGTCTCAGGGTTGAGTGGGCGTGTACAGACTTTGCTTGATCTTGATTGACATCTCCCTCACTCTCCTTTTCCCAGCACTCACACCTTCAACCTCGAAGAAATCTAATTAAACAGATTATGGAAACACCTGTTAAGGTGTGCAGCACCTTTGAATGCTTGAAAAGACACAGCTGGTGAAAATGTGTTTTTAATTTTTTTTTACTTTGAACTCAGTCCTTTTGTCAAAAGGAAAATACATCACAAAACAGCTGCTGGCCATTATGTGTCTAAAATGTAACAGCATGTACATTTACCCTATAGCTCTCATTAGGCCAACTGTTCCTCTTACAGCCTACCCTACCCCAAGACGTTGGTCCATAACAATGTAGCTCCGAATATAATAGCCAGCTTGTCATGAAAACTTCCGTAGATATTTATTTTCTCAGACAAAACTCATACTTTTACACAAGATATATTAACAGGGTGGACCTCTGGACCCGAAAAGCGAAGCCATTGTGGAATTACCTCAAGAGTGCATTTTTTCCAATGGTCAGCACTTGCAATAAGTCATACTGTATTCTCAAAGAGAGAATGACTCTATTTCTCAGGTAATTAGTTATCTTGTAAGATTTGATGAAAACGGCCAGAACCTGGAGGCTTATTCTCACTTCTCATACAGTTTTTTAATATATCAGACTAATCGCAATTGTTTTGATTCAACGTATTTCAGCTGTATGTTTGCTTGCAGTAGGCTAACAAATTCTAAATCTAATATAACCTTTTATTTTTTTTAATTTTTAAGAAAAGGTGATGGAGTCTTTTTTTAAGTCCATTTGGTGTCAACCATAGACTATATATATAAATGGACGTTAGGTCCGTAACGTCACCCATAGGATTCTGCAGAGTTGCTGAGAAGCCTAAATAAAGTAGGCGGTGTCGGCCACTAAAGTCTCAACAGTGACGTCAGAGTCCAACTCCCGCCTGCTCCAGCCTGATCCAAATAAGGGCAAAGAGGCGGAGCCGAGGTGGGACCTGCTGCCTCCGAACTGGAAGTAAACAGAGCTAGCTCAGGCTAAGAAGCTAAGCTAACATGAAATACATGCATACCAAGTTACTGCTAACAGTGTAGTTCCCCTATATAAGTGTTACATTCATAATCAAATGAGACAATCGGCAAGAGAACTAGCTATATTTTGTTATTCTTAATGCTTGTCATTCACACGTTAAGAAAATAAGTACCGATACATAGCAGAATAATTGTGGCGATGTTCAGCTTAATAAGCCTTGTTCAACATAATTTATTTAGCTAATACTACAGCAGGCGAACCAAGTCTGCGTTTCGCTGCATTCCTTGATCTCCAGTTATAACGACGGACTCCATCGCCCGGACCTAACGGAGCCGCAGTGGGCTAGCTCCGGGACGCCGGGTGGAGCTAGCCCCCTGCGGCTCTTTTAGCTCCGGCGGCCACCACTGGGATAATTGGGTCCCCTATTAACATTTGCTCCCGTTTAGCATTATGGGCAATGATGCCCATAATGCTAAACGGGAGCAAATGTTAATAGGGGACCCAATTATCCCAGTGGTGGCCGCCGGAGCTAAAAGAGCCGCAGGGGGCTAGCTCCACCCGNAAAACTGCGGCATTTGTACAGCTCCTTATGGGTACTGCAATTAGTGAAGTGCTTTCCTCTGTGGTGAAACGATCAGCACTGCACTACGGAGGAAAGCGGCAGAAAGTTGCCTTGAGTTAAAGGGACCGGGGCTGCGTTGCGTGCATGGCTTCCTTCCGCAGGTATATTTGTGCACACTTATTCCACTTATTCCTAGTGTGCCACTGGTTACGGTGCCGCGTGCCAATGGTAGCACGCGTGCCAGGGGTTGCCGACCCCTGGTTTAAAGCAACACCCAGGTTTTCTTTTGTCTGTGCAAATTATGCTACCATCACTTCCTTTCTTAGTGTCTGTATCCCCCACTTTTTCTCCGTCTATTTCTATCCTTTCACATCCAATCTCATGGGTCCATAGACAAATGTTACCTCTACATTCCACTTTTTCCCAATCCTCCGCAGACTGAGTGTTTGCTTTCTGCCTCGGTGTACGGTGTGCTGCTGAGGCTTGGCACAGTGAATGTGAGACTGAGCCCGGAGGCGGGTGTTCCCAAGTCTTCAAAGTGTTTCCATGTAAATTCAGAGGTCCAGCATTATCCACTGAGCCAATTAGAGGGACAGTGGTTAAGGAAGGGCTGCACTGCCAAGGGGGCCAGAGTTAGAAGTGTCCTGTGATCTCTCGTCCCACTGTGTTATGGCCAACGCTCCTCAACCTTGATATTTTCATCTCAAATAATGCTGAGGAGACAGTACTGCTGCACATACTGTAGAGAATCACACTGCTATCCAATATGGGACTTGGATCTACAAAGTAGTGGTTTCATATTTTGGTAACCCAAAAAAACCCTTAGAGGACAAGATAGCATCACAAACTGAATCCTCGAAAGGTTTTGGATATAGAATGAAGAGATCTGGGCGATGTTACAGAAAATATAGCTATAAGTATTCCGAACCACTCCATTGGCAGGACATGCTCAAAACATTTTTTTTCAAAAAGTGGTATTTTTCCTTCATTACTGAAAACTTTTGAGAACTGTTTCCAAGAAGTAACATTCAATCCATCTGCTGACAGATCTTCATCGCTGTTAAACTTCTTAATACTTTTTTTTAAAAAGTGGAAAGTAACACATTTATTGCAGTATTTTCATTCCTGGTCTTATCTAAAACTTAGTGTTGTGGTCTCTCTACTACTTTTCTACAATACAGCAAAATTCATCCAGCACAAAAGGATTTGCAAAACATTTAAGAGTGAATTAAAATCTGCTGGTGCGCAGCAGTATTTTATTTCCTTCCTATCAAGCCCCCTTATCAACTCTGGAGCATAATCACAGCTTTAGTGAGATCAGTGTAGATAATTAGCAATTACCCTATTTACAGGCTTGTGAACATACTCTAATAGGCAGATAGCAAGGAATGTAGTTAGTTATGATGCTTTGGGCCCTTTTTCTCCCCCCAAATTGCTCAAATGAGATCAGCAGGTTCAAAGGGCCAGGATGGTGTGAAATACTGTTTAGACAGGTCCCTTGTGGGAATCCCTGCCCCACTACGATTCAGAATTTCTAAAGTACTGTTTTTATCTTTCAGTTCGCTGCAGAGCCCTTCGATGAAGGGGTTACCCTTTTTTTGTTGAGTACAAAGGGAACACATGGACAGAGAAACAAGCAGATACAACGTATACTAATGTGTGTAACATTCTCAAAGGGGTTTTGGCAGCTTACAACATACAACAAAGAGCAAACAAGTCCCAGTGAAGATTTCATTTTTGGATGTGATTTGAAACTATGCATTATCTTAGGAATGCATAGTTTTTAAAACATGACAAAAACATATTGATTGCAAAATGGATGAATTCCTATTGATTATTATTCATCAGGGAATATAGCCAACTCTCCTTTTTTGAAGGCAAAGATACATTATGGGAAATATGTGTATACTTTTCATGACAGAAATCATGTAGTTTTTCATTTACATTCAAAGACACATCATACAAGAGATTTAGCTACTGTGTTCTAGGAACAACCATTTCATTCCAATTGTATTGTTTTTTTATTTTGCACTTAATTTCAGCAGTGCATTACAAGCTTAATCCTTGATTGTTGTTTACACTATATCCCCCATTAACATTTGTATTAGAAAATAATTGCTGACATAGAAGACAACTCATTATTATACAGAATGAGGCCTTAAACACGCCAATGAAGCATCATTTCTGATGGCTAAATCAATATTATTTGTGACACACAGTGATGAATGAATTCAGCTGGCAATCAATTTTGTAAGTGTTTTCAAATGAATCCCATCAATTCAACTTGCCATGTCCTCAGGCTAACCCAACCAAAATAACTATAGGTTACTTACGTAACCCCAGTTCTCAGAGTAACATGAAGTGAGATGTCTCACTATGGGATGCGCCTCAACGCGTATGCAAACAGAAGCATCAATCTCATTACGCTAATCCTGATTGGCTGGTGATCTTGACGTCTACGTCAGGGAATCCACCCACCCTATAAGTAGCTTGCGCTACGACGCAGCGTCATTCAAAATAAGCACCTCTTCTCGCTTCGCCTTAGCAAGAAGGGCCGTCTGGTGAGACATCTCATCTCATGTTACTCTGAGAACTGGGGTTACGTAAGTAACCTATAGTTCTCATTCATAACACTCCGTTCGATGTCTCACTATGGGATATTGAAACTCCCGTATTGCTAGACATGCTTATCTCGAAAATCACCAAAACAACCAGAACTTAACAGGTAGAACCCTGTCTCAACACGGGGCCCAGCACTGCGCGGGCCACACTTGGAGCAGAGACATCTAGCTCCTGTAAGGCGGACCAAAAGTGCGGTGGGGGAACCAGCCTCGCCGCTGGCCACACAATGTCTTGGATGGAACCACCCTTGAACCAAAGGCCCGGGATGTAAAGCCAGTCCACGAGTAGGGCAATGAGCATGCAGGTCCCGTTGGTTGCCTTGCAAACCCCTGACTCGTATAAAGGCCCAGGCACATCGCTTCCCAATCCAGTGGGAGAGCCGTGGCCTGGTAACGGGCTTGCCTTCTGAGGGTTAGCCAGGATTAAAGAGTTGGTCATTGCACAACAACGAATACTCTTTTGACTACAGGAGCGCCATGCATGTACTGACTCGCTTGGAGATGCCAGAGCAGTAACAGCATGTCTTCAATTGACAGGTGTTTCATGTCAAGCTTCTTCCAGGGGTTCAAATGGAGGTCGAGTGAGCCATCTAAACCCACTGCCAAGTCCCATAACGGGCACAGTGACCTGGAAATCAGCGGAGGAGCCCTGCGAGCCCTTTCTAAAACCGGCAGACCAAAGGATGATTAGAGATAGAAATATATATACATAATACTTGAGACATCGCAGACAAAACTAGGGCAAAGCTCAAAGTCGCAGTTTGTGTAGTGACAGTGTGCGAGACCGCGAACGCACTCTGACAAAGGTACATTCTGTTTATATCAATCTAGTCTCCTGTTAGAAATGATAAATCACCCCGACGGACATTTGCAAAACGCGCTCGCTCGCTCTTCACTTGTGGCTGACCACTGGTGATTTCTCTGCGATAGATGCAAAGATCGGATTAAGGCTTTGAAGGGCACCTAACATCTCAGTAGGTGCCTCATCAACAGATGTCCTGTAGATTACGGAGCATGGTGCGCAGGAAGCATCGTATATGTCGCACCATGACGTCTCTCTTGTTGTTTCTTCCTTCCACTCTCTCTCTCGACGCGAGGCCCATCTCTATTCAGATGTGTTGATCTGTTCATAGGCAAGCAGTAGGGCCATGCGCTTGCATTTACCTATGGGTCTCTGCAAAGATCAGACTTTTAGGCACACTGCTTAGCAGGGCCCTTTAAATCCTGCATCTTTAGCACTCTTTTCCCCGGCAGGAAACTAGTGTTAAATCACCGTGGTCACCATGGTGGGGATTTAGGAATGTACTTTGTGTTTGTGTTCGGTGCGCGAGCTTCCCTGCACTTTAATCCATGATTTGCCTGTTTTTGGTTGCTATTTTTTATATTAATGCACTCATGCTCCTTGGGATGATGGCCGCCCTCCTGGGCGGACACCATGAGAACTGCACTCAAATCACTTTGTGCTTTTTAAACAGTTTAAATAGTTTTTTCACATTTTAAAACGCCTTTCTGCCTGGAAATCATCTTATAATCATTTTACGTTATGGAGCGCGGCTTGCAGGATCACTTTTCCCGCCTTGCAAACTATTATTCCTGGGTAAAATAATTCAATTTGTTTCGCCTTGCTTCCATCAGCACCTCGCGGCTGTCGTTAAACAGATGAAGTGCATTTTTAACACTCATGCTACCACGTTCATATTTCGTTCCGCTAACAAACGTGCACACAGGTCTGGAAGCTCTCACTGGGCGTCCTGCACAGGCTCCAGGCCGGCCGCTTGAACGAAACGGAAGGATTTCCGGGCCATTAGCCATTCAAATCTTTTTAACGACACGGCAGACTTCTCGTGCCGCATCAGCCGGCCCCTGGTCGGATGTAAAAACAGCTTAATGCCGCCTTTTACCACTCACGCAGCCACGCGATTCCTTGCTCCTTTCCTGGGTTACAAAGTGAAGGTGACGCAGCCTGCTCCTCTGGAGTCTCCCCGCCCTCCCAGAGACTTTATTTCTGGGCTCATAGAAAAGGCTGTGGGCTCAGCAGACTCGCTCGCTGATCTTCTCGCGCACTCCCGCCCTAGAGAGACGGGCTCATATTTTGCTCGGCATACTGTTGTATGTTGGATGCGCTGCAAATGTTTCCCTGCCTCGGAGTAAAGTTCTTAGCGTCTGTCAGCTTGGCCCTAGAACCGCACCACTGCCCTCGTATATCTCCGCCGGCCGTTAGTACATTGCAGACCGTGCGGAGCTATTCAGGGATCATGTGTGTCGGCGTTGTTCTCTAGTCACTCTGGCCGAGTTATGGGTATTCAGATTGCCGTCGGGGTGGAAGCGTACCAGAAAGGACCTGGCCGGAGGCAAACGTGCGCGGGAGACTGGCACGTCATTGCCTGCGTAAATAGGGCCTAAATTTAGCGTCTGTGCTCACATGCTTAGAGCGCGCGTAACGCACCACTTCGGTCGTCTCTGCGTCTCTGGTCTGCGCATTCGAAAAGAACAGCTGACATTGAGATTTTTCTTTTGATGCGAACAGATCTGTGGATCGACTGTCAGGNCAACCCCTGGCACGCGTGCTACCATTGGCACGCGGCACCGTAACCAGTGGCACACTAGGAATAAGTGGAATAAGTGTGCACAAATATTTAAATTGTATTTTTCGGATCCTGAACGAAACCGCCGCCAGAGCACGTCTCCCCGTTACCTGCGGAAGGAAGCCATGCACGCAACGCAGCCCCGGTCCCTTTAACTCAAGGCAACTTTCTGCCGCTTTCCTCCGTAGTGCAGTGCTGATCGTTTCACCACAGAGGAAAGCACTTCACTAATTGCAGTACCCATAAGGAGCTGTACAAATGCCGCAGTTTTTGCGTGGCTGTGTCTTTAGTTGAAAGCCCAGTGGTGATCTGCTCATCTCTCATCAAAATAAAATTCTACACAGCGGCGGACTGGCCATGTCTGTTCTGGAGAATCAACAGAACGGACGATCGTCCTTATTATTATGCGGTTTAAACCATTTATTTAAATTTGTTTGTTAAATTCTGTATCATGTAAGTTAAGGATGCTCCGATCGATCGGCCACCGATCGATATCGGCCGATACTAACTCTCTGCCGATCGGTCGGTGCTCTCTAAAAATGCCGATCGCGAGAGTCGATCGCATGACGTAAAATACATGACACTTTTCTCTGTGTGGGGCAAAACAAGCTCTCCAACATGGCTTCACCAGTCTGGCAGTATTTTAAGGTGTCCGAAAATGACAATAAAATGGCGGTATGCAACATGCGTGAAGCAGAAATCCTGCAGCTCCACCCGCTGTGACGGACCGGTGAGCGGATCAACACACAAGAGTTAGACCTACAGTAACACACTTAGCTATTTTATCTACATCTGGAACAAGCTAAATAGTTATAAATATATTTATTCTTCACTGTCGGGGTCACTCATTACTGGATCAGTGAGCTGCATGAGACGATAATGACAGGCTGTCAGGAGAGTGAGAGAGAGGGGGAGAGAGGAAAAGAGAGCGCTTCCGCTAATTTCTCCCGTGTTATTATCCAAAGTTAGTGTAAACTTGAATAATGTCCTTAATTTGAATGTAATAATTATGTTGGTTGTTGTTTGTGGAAGCGCCAGTGAATGAGCCCCATTAACTGAGTTTTAAACATCACTTTAAATGGAAGATCCCCATAGGCCCCGCCCACTCGATCGGATTGGCGATCAGC
>NW_011337187.1:136160-144583 GCF_000735185.1 Notothenia coriiceps
GGAGTAAAATGACCTTCTATTGGGAGTAAAATGACCTTCTAGTTGGAGTAAAATGACCTATTATGAGTAAAATGGCAGTAGAGTTGTTTTTAATATACGCTATATAGAGCAGTGCTTCTCAAAGTGTTGTCCGCGGACCACTGGTGGTCCGTGAGCGCCCCCTAGTGGTCCGTGAGTATATTGGAAACATTTCATTTTGGAAATACATTTATTTATTTAAGTTTTCCGCACTCTCTCAGGAATATCTCCGTAATGGAGCGAGCTTAAGTTTTTTATTTTGATTGCATGATATAGCCCAGCGTAACACCTTCATCAAACATGTTGCCACTTGTCTGTACCATCTTCAGGCGATTTTTTAATCTGTTCTAGAAAAACAATGTGTTTTTGGATATTTGTGGAGTTAGGTGGTCCACGAGTGTTTTTTTATTGGTTAAGTGGTCCTTGGTATGAAAAACTTTGAGAAACACTGACATAGAGTAAATAACCATTAAGCAGAGTCAAATCTAAGTACATAATAGAGTAAAATGAACTCTAAAAATACAACTCTGAACAAAGAGTACATTTTACTCTATATAGGTTAGGACCAAATGTAATATTTTTAGAGTAACATTTTCTTCAATTTGAGTCAATTTTACTCAGAGAAATTTACTGTGGTATACAATTGTGGTGAAGGCATCTGAGTTAGATGTATTTGATCCGAAATGACGCATCTACTGAGTACTGAGTACCGCCGTACCGGTACTCAGTAAGAAGTAACGGTACCAGATGGGTAAGTCCCATCCCGGTGAGCCCAATTCAAGCTCTGCTTTCAGCGCGACACGTTAGTGGCAAGTTCAGAACCAACGGGTAATAAAGGATTATGACGGAAATGTTACGATCCTGTCTGTCATTTTGACAGACAGCGAAAAATTCTAACGCCACCTCTGTGGGACAGAGAGATATGCTTTGGCCATGGGTGACAGCAGTGGGTAAAACTGTGCATTGTCTCTCCACCACTTCAAAAACAATAGTGTTTGCCAAGAAGGCGAGGCTTATTGACAGGGCGAGATATAAATATACTGTTGGTACTGGTCAATGTCTCTAGGTATGTACATGTAGCCCTGCAAATATGATGTCCTTTTGTGTTATCTGTTGTTTTATGTTGATGTTGTAACCTACTTGCCGCCATGTTGGACAGGTCTCCCTTGAAAAAGAGATTGATGATCTCAATGGGACCATTTGGTTAAATAAAGGTTTAATTCTTTTTTAGGAATAATTATAAATGAATTAACCATGTAATATCGCGGTAGATTTTGTCAGTCTCACGACGGTATTGAGACGTTTATTTATCGCGATACCGCAATATCCGGTATATCGTTACATCCCTAATGTTTGTATGAGATATTTATCCACAGTCAGTGTTTTACCTACAGCAAATGGTGGAGTTTGTAGAAACAAACCGGTACAGCAGCAAAACTGATTTTAGCTACTAAAAAAGCCAACAGTGTAAATGTACGCTATATTCAGAATAGTTTTACAGCTCAAACAGTATTTCCACCTTTCAGAGCACAGTTTTTGCTAGTCTACCGCTGCCTCATTCAACACCAACGTCACACATTAACAAAAACAAACTGACTGATGGAGGCAGAGGTAGGCCAGCAAGCTTCTTCTTCTATGAATTAGAATTATGTTTTTTGTCCAGGTTGCTTTGAAGAGAGCTGGGATAACGGCTTTGGCTCCTTGTCAGAAAGGGCTGTCTGACTGTGAGGTAAAGTGATGAAAATATTCTAAATATAGCATTTTTGGGGGGGGGTCTTAAATAGATGTAGGCAGCTGACCGGTTTACTGATATTTATATAAATATTTGTATTCAATTTTTTTAAATAGACAATTTACTTTCACTTCTTAAGCTTATATTGAATTTTTTTTAATATATATCATATTTTATCATATTCTATTCTAAAATGTTGCAAAACTGCTGTGATTGGCTGTTTTCGTCTCCAATCATATCTTCGATCTGAGGGGTTTTAGGTTTCCATCAGGCTGTTGACGTTCTTAGTATACATCCATTGGTTGGTTTTGTGGCACATTTGTAACGCTGTGCCACACGTAACAGTTATTTTAAAGATGCTGTCCCTGGCTGGCTTGCTAGCTCGTTGGTAACGTAACTGATTTCTTGATTGCATCTGGCGCTGAGTTGCCATCCTTTTGTGAGCTCTTTTTGTTCGTGAACCACTTCCTGATATCCATTTTTGCAGATAAATATACATGATAACAGCCAAACTAACCTAGCCTGAGTAAGCCTGCTGTGCAGTATCTCACTCAAAAAAATCCACACACGATAAGACCGGTCTCGCGCGCAGACTTTCATTCAGAATTTCCTAGCAAAATAGAAAATCATATTATACTAATCTTTCAACATAGTTTAATACAAAAATAAATATTAGGACAAAGCCCTACAAATAACAACAATAAACATAATAATAAAAAAATTAAAATGTTAAAACTCCCATGACGCCGGGTCTGGTCATCTGTAATAATCCTAAACAGGTCTACAGTAGTGTACTCACTTCTTAATCCACTGAAGATGGTGGTGGGCACTGAAGGAAATACCACCGAACAACACAGACTGGTCAAACTCCACATCCAGGTTGTCCCAGAATGGACCAAACGGGTTCCCATCCTGGAAATCAATCAGAACCATTGGCCCACATCAGAGCAAAGACAGTGTAACAGCAGCAACATGATTCTGAGCGTGTTCCCATGAGCCACCAGGGGGCAGCATTTCACCCTCACATCAATACTGACACAGGCTCAGGCTCTGTAGCACCTTCTCTCAAATGAGGCTCATTTTATTCATTCTTTAATTTAACTTGGAAAGACATTGAGGGTGAGACTTAATTTAGAATAAAGTTAAACCAAGAAGCTAAAATACAGATAACAAGTAGATTAGCTAAAAAGCAAATTATGACAAATATTTGGAACCATAACAATAAAATAAAGCATTTTAACATTCTTCTTATGACCAGCTTTATGGAGATGCTGATTTCATTTTCCAGCAGGACTTGTCCCCTGCCCACACTGCCAAAAGCACCAATACCTGGTTTAATGACCATGGAATTACTGTGCTTGATTGGCCAGCAAAGTGGCCTGAGCTGAACCTTAATAGGGTATTGTCAAGGGGAAGACAACACCCTACAACAACGCAGACGAGCTGAAGGCCGCTATCGAAGCACCCTGGGCTCCGTCACACCTCAGCAGAGCCACAGGCTGATGCAGTAATTCATGCTAAAGGAGGCCAAACCAAGTACTGAGTGCATAAACATGAGCAAACTTTTCAGAAGGCCGACATTTCTGTATTAAAAATACGTTTTTTCATTGCTCTTATGTAATATTCAAATTTTCTGAGAAACTGAATTTGGGGTTTTCTTTGGCTGTAAGCCTTAATCATAAAGATTTAAACAAATACACGCTAGAAATAATTCACTTTGTGTGAAATTCATATGATATATGAGTTTCACCTTTTAAATAGAATTACTGAAATTAATGAACTTTTCCACATCATTTAAATTTATTGAGATGCACCTGTAATCAGATAAATATACTTCTCCTTAGATACCTGATACTGGTGGATCACACACTGACTCCTCTCACCTTCATGGGGCAGGATTTTTTGTCTACACTCCTCTGGGCAGCAGTCTCAAAGCAGTAGGCTTTTCTCTGTCCGGAGGGCCAGTGTTTGGGGGCCAGCTTCTCTATGAAGGCCTCCAGACTGAGCACACGGTGGTAGGCCGACAGGGCCTCCAGCTGGAAGAACTCACTGTAGGGAACATGGACCTGGAGAGAACACAACGGAATGAAGCAGCATAGGGTCATTCAGCTATAAATAATAAGGTGGTCATATTCCAATGCTTTGTTATTGTCAAAATGGTCAGACCAGAGCCAACAGTCTCCATTCAATTTGGCATTCATTCATGAAAAGTAGCCATGTGTCGTTTTATATACAATTGAGAAGCCAAAACATTAAGAAGCATCGATAAATTGGTGACAGGTAATACTGGGTCCAGTAAGGATTCCCATCCCTTTATCTATTTTCAGTGTACAGTTAAGTGTGCAACAACTTTACATTATATCTACTTGAAATGCCCACTTATGTAGTAGCACATAATACATTACGGTACACTATCATGACTGTATATCCAATACATCAGAATCAGAATTCTTTATTTGTCCCACAGAGGGGACATTTACATATTTACAGCAAAAGTATAGAGAGAGACAAAAAATAAAACACTATAAGATGAAAGGCATTCACATAATATTTAATGTTTACAATTTAAAGAAGCACACATTCAGGTAGGAACCTGAATGTGTAAGTAAGTAGTAAGTAAGTAAGTATGTGCCAGTAAGTAGCAGCAGCAGTATTCATGAAATAAGTCAATTGTAGCATGAAGAAAGTATTGTAATAGCAGCTAGTTAACAATAGTAAAATGACATATTGCACATAGCTACATACAGATTCTAAATCAGACACCCAATTGATCCTATCTGTGTCCTCATGTTATGTTTTTATTCTGATTATTCTGAATTGGCTGCTTAAACACTCAGATGTCCCTTTGGAAGCTCTCTCTCTCTGATAAATGCTGTGTGTCTGTCAGTGTGTGCTGCTCTCTGCCTGTACTCACATTGTTGTACGGGGGTGTGTGGTGGCGGTACACTATCCAGGGAGGGACTGCCAGGGTTCGGTTCAACATCTTGGCAAAGGCCAGAGATCCCAGGAAGTGATCTGCCTGGTTTCCAAAGCGACCTAAACAATAACAGTGGGCACTTTATGCTCTCAGCATCAACAGTAAGCGTTATACCTCTTCTTCAGAAAGTGGACACCTGACTGACTGGAGGGGACGTTGTGCTTCTATTATTACTCTCAGTATTACACACTGCTGGTCCTAAGCGCCACTCATTAGGCTTTTCCAAAATTTGTGATTTACCAAATTGTTCAAAAATAATAATAATTCATGGACTAACTTTAGACAACCATATAGATAATGTTTTAGTCAATAATATTGTTATTCTGTGTACATTCTAAATTCATAAATCCACATTTATAAAAGCAAACCCTACTTTCGACAATGAGTTTTGTCAATTGTTGTTATGTTTATTCTTGTCTTCTGTATGCACCTGTGCTTTCTGGATTTTATTATTTGAAGACTCTGAAAGCTATGTTGTTGGTACTCATTAAAAAAAGAAATAAACTCCACTCAGTTAGCTGCTAACTTTCTTACACCACAGATTAGAATGACATCTAAATATATGCTTCTTTTGTTATTCTGATATTGAAACATTAGAACATCTTTGCTTTTCTTGCACTGTATATCCCCCCAGGTCGTGCGACATGTGTCTGCATCATGAGCCCCCACAGACCTCCACTGTAAACTAATGGACGTCTAAAGTCTGGGCTTCGCTAGCTCTACTGTTTTCATGCAACATGAATTTAAAATATAAAAGTATCAGCTGCAAAAAGTGAGTTACCCATGCACGGGCAGTACAACACGTAGCCATTCTCATCCCAATTCAATTCTTCGGCAAAAGTCCGACACGTTTGGAGAAGAAAGGCTAAAAGTAGAGACGTTAGTGTAAGAGAATTGCAAGTCTGCTGATTGACCGCCATTATTGTGCATGATATATCCCAGAATGCACTGGCTGTCAGTCGGCTTCTTTCTTCTTCTGCCGCTTTAGTGAGGATTTCAATTGCACAACACGTTTACCGCCACCTAGTGTTCTGGAGGGGGTGAAGCATAAAGAATATACACAGAACCGCTGGGATAATGGGTGCACAGAAAACAATAAGTTTATTTTCAAAATATTTTATTTTCAAAATATTTAATACATTTTCTTGTTCAACACAAAATTCCCACAGATGGGCCGAAGTATACAACAATAGGTTTAAATTGATAATGGTTAAAAAAAAAAAATTGAAATAAACATAACAATAGCAACAATATAGATATTATTCAACAGTTATAAGATAAAGATATAAACTATTGCTCCTCGGATTCCTTTTTAGCATTAAACATTTTTTGTTTGATTGTACATATATATGTTTAACATTTTAAAAAGCATAAAGAATGTAAGAGAAAGTTAGAACATTGCACAAGAGAGGTAAGAAGCCAACACATTTTTATGCAGCGATAACGAAACGAAAATGATGGCAAGATTGAATAAACCAGTGGTTTCCCAACCTTTTTACACCAAGTACCACCTGAGAAAATAGTTGGCTCTCCAAGAACCACCAAAATGACCAATGTTAAAATACAGTCTATGTACAGTTCATGCAGGACTCGGAGGCAAATGTATTCACAATAACATTATTTATTGTCAGCAACAGCTATTGTACAAAGGGCAGTCTCTCTCTCTCTGTCTCTCTGTCTCTCTCTCTCTCCCACTCATCACTCAATCACACACCACAAGTGAGAACATAAAGAACAACATAATAACTTATTCTTACACAACAAATGACAACGGTACAGTACTTCAATCATACATACACACACACTCAATTAAATGCAATAGCTTTATTAGCATGACCATAGTGACATATATTGCCAAAGCTCTATATACACAAATACACACAAATAAACAAATAAACAGTTATAAACAAACTGCTAAGAATTTGGTGTATCAGCTCAGTTTGATTCCCTCAGACTGTGGCAGGCAGAGACAAACTGTCCTGCAACAATGCAGCTTTCTTTATATTCCCCGAGTAGTATTTTACACACACACACACGCACGCACGCACGTGCACACACACACACACACACACACACACACACACACACACACACACACACACACACACACACACACACACACAGCAAGTGAGAACAGAACCAAATAATAACAAATGAAAACTGTACAGTACTTTATAGAGAGGAAAAGTCCCTCCCCTTCCGGGAGCCTCCATGGGACCCCGGAAGCGGAAAATTATACATTGAAGTCAATGGAGAGAGAAAAGTTATCTTTTGATCCCGTTTGATTTGTGCCACGAATGACACATATGATGTTTGTCAATCTTAAACAATCATTGATTGTTTAAGATTGACAAACATCATATGTGTCATTCGTGGCACAAATCAAACGGGATCAAAAGATAACTTTTCTCTCTCCATTGACTTCAATGTATANTCTCTGGCCTCTCTCTGCACTTCACATCCTCCAAACGCAGCACTGTGATCTCCTCCGCAGTTACAACATTTAACCTTTGCATCCTTTTCACATTTTCCATACTCATGTTTTCCTCCGCATCTCGCACACCTTAGCTGCCCTTTACACTGCTGCGCTGTGTGCCCCATTCGTTGACATGCGTAACACCTGAGGGGTTTGGGAATGTACTCCCTAACAGTGAAGTTCAAATATCCCATTTGTACTGCCTTAGGTAATGTTCTCTCAAACTGATAATGTTTCTTTGAATGTGCCATCCCGTTTGCTTTTAAGCCTTGTGACTTCCACTACTTTACCTCCTTTTAATATCTTCCACTGACATGTCCAATGGTACTCCTGAAATTACTCCTCTCAGTTTTGCCATTGCTCCTGGTACATGCGCCTTCATTTTCTCCCCATTCAGTGAGTTCATTCCCAGAATCTTTTCCTGCTGCTGTTTGTTATTGGCATGTATCAAAACCCGCTTGTTGTTCATGAATTTAGCAAATTTAATTTTTCCAATCTCTTTTTCAATTGCTTTGTAAGTTTAATCGGGTGGTAATGCCCACCATCCTGATTGAATTCTATTACAACTTTCCACTCGTGTTCTAGTTCTTTATCCAACATTGCTTGGCTGACACTTTGACTGATTTTAGATTTTTTGCTTTGATTAGCCTTGTCGGCTTCACCCGACCAATCCGACCACCTTCTAGCTCTTTCTGAACTATCTCTTTCTTTCAAAGATCTTTTCTTCCTCGCAGCTTTGGATATCATCCATTCCATATCGTCTCTTTGGCTACCATCTGAGCTGGTTGACATCATGAAACACTCAATGTACAGTTTATGCAAATCCGCCCAAAAATAACAGTCCAATGCTACCGTTTCTGTATGTATCCGAGTTTTCCAATTCTCTCTGAGCTTTCTGTCACGCGTCTCCGACTTCACTTCCACTTCCGGGTTGTTCGTCCGCCAGAGACCTCTTCTCCTTTAGCTTCTCCTGAAACGACACTACGGTGGCTGAGAAGGGTCTAGCTGCGGCCGCGGACGAGAAGCCCCTCACTGCAGTGCGCATGTNGAGTATGGAAAATGTGAAAAGGATGCAAAGGTTAAATGTTGTAACTGCGGAGGAGATCACAGTGCTGCGTTTGGAGGATGTGAAGTGCAGAGAGAGGCCAGAGAGGTGCAGAGGGTTAAGATTACAAACAAAGTTTCATACGCAGAAGCAATAAAGAAAGTAAGGGGAACGA
>NW_011337187.1:144623-164050 GCF_000735185.1 Notothenia coriiceps
GTGGTGTCCAGAAAGCTGGCAGAGACTTCAGGGAGAAACCTCCGTGTGATGGACGTCCTGTCTGTGGTTTGGCCCGGAGAGGACTGAGGGCTTTCGTCTGCGAGGAGGACCAGGCCGGATGGAGGAGCCCATGCTGGGCTAAAGCTGATACCAACTGCACAGGCCTAGTCTGTCACTTTATTTGACTAAATGTGTTTACTTATACATTTAATAGGTTTACACCTTCTGTCCATATGTGCGTCCATATGTGCTTTTTATTTAAAACATGTTTGATTAACTTTTGGTTCACATTTCAATCAATTGTATTTGTATTTGCACTCCTTTTGTCCATTACTCTTACTGAAAATGTTAGATTACACATTCACATCTGACTGAAGATTGGCCCCATTTATTTGTGACGTTGCAAACTCTGCGGTACAAGGCAAAAGTGATGTGAAGCTCATAAAGTGAGGCAAATAGAAATAATCAGCTGATGGAGTGTAGATGTGGAAATAGGTGCATTCGATCAGCTGACTGTGTTTTTGACAATAACCACACCGTCACAAACAAATGATGGTCCTTATAGACTACAAAAATATTCGGTGTGCAGATCTTTGTTTTCACAATAAAAGTGTAGTTTATTAGTGAATGTCCTGTACTGGTCTTTTCACGTTCTACAGCCACAATTAGTCGGTTTCACAATTGTAATGACAATCAAATAAATAATAAGAATTGGTATTACAAATGCTTACTATTTATTTGATACCAATTTGCTAATACAATTAATAAAAACAACAAGGTTTGGGTTCATTCTTCAGATATGACTAAAGACTCAATAATGAACTCCAGCTCAACAAACCATATTGTAATCTAAGTATAATCATCTTGAAATATGACAATAATTGTATTACACACATCTTATTGTGAGGTTGATTTCACATACACCACGTTGCTATTCAAAACTACTTTGACGTTAGATTGTCTACATACTCAAGCATAGCGAATTTAAATTAACCTTATTGATGCATACAGTTACCTACATAATAAAAATATCTCTCTAAGTTACAAGGATGAGCTTATTTTACCAACCTCCAACAGAAGCCGTTAGTTCTACAGTATTATCCCACTTAACGGTTAACACTTCTCTATTTGGTTTTAACTTGGAGGCTACAATTAGCATCGTTAGCATAGGTCTAGCTAGCTACCACTCGCTAACACGCTAACCCAAGCCTTAACATTAATTACGTAGCTGATTAAAATCATAAACACATAAATAAAGTAGTCGAATTTCAATTACCGTAAAACCACATTCATGCACCGTCTGTTTTAACCGCAGAGCTAGTCACAATAGTCCGATATATAAGCATGAAGAACAAACAAACACGGCAGAGTTCAAGTTATGTCCCCCGGATGAACTGAGCAGGCAGAGTCCGTGTAGCATCACGGAGCTGCTAGCAGAGAGACAAGAAGCTAACAGCAGTAGTCACTTGACAGAGCTGTCACTCAATGTGACCACGCCCTAATGTATGCACAACTTTAAGACTGAATATTATTTAAACAGATGAGTTGAGAAAAAATTCACCCCCCAATCAATAGTCATGAAGGGGGAATCTAACTATACAGAGAATATGGTTTTTTGAACCACAATGTAAACATGTTTATTTCTGCTGTAAAGTTGGGCATCTTAACATGGGGGTCTATGGAAATTGCTCCCTTCTGCAGACTGCTCCTAAAATGTTTTTTGAAAAATGGTTACATTGTTTCGATCTGAATTGAATGAGAGTCAGGGAGGGACAGTAGCATACTGTGAGGTGAGGATAAGAACATCTAGAAAGAGCAGGAAAATAAATGACAAAAGTACAAAGTGTGAAGATTAAAGAACAAGAGTGAAGGAGAAAGAAAGACACATGGGCAACAATGAAAGAGCTTGAAAGGACATGAAGATGGCAAAAAATGTGAAAAGAGGCCTTTTTTGTCAGAAAGAGAATAAGACAGAATTATGAAACAAGAAGAAAAAAAGAGACAAAGAGGGTAGAGAGATAATAAGAAGAAAGAAAAATATAGCTTTGTGTGACAGAGAAGAAATGCTGCAGAGACAAGCGTAACGGGAATTAGGGGTTGGATAGAGGACTTTGATGACAAATATCTAATTACACTTTTTCAGTGGTGGTGCACCGAGATGAACTGTGATTCATCAATCATCTCAGCTTTCCTTTCCAAACCTTCCTTTCGAATAATAAAAAAGCGAAAAAAATCGTGTCAGTGATGTGCAGATCATTTCTTTGTGTTGATCCAATGCCCCTCATCATGCGAATGTTCATCTAATATGACAGTCAGAGTCGACGCAATGAGTTTTTTCCTTTTCCCCTTTCCCTGTGTTTATGCATCTTTGGTGACAACTCGCCAATTGACAATGAAATATGGCACAAACTATCCAATTATGTCAGAAAAGGGGAACGAGCTCGTTGGAGCATGACTAAAATCTAATCTTACTCTAATCTCCCCCAACCCCTTGGCAGGTAGCAATTGAGGACTCAAATACCATTTGGGGATATCATATTAACCCTGATAACACACACACACATCTCCCACCCAGAGCTGTCAGTTTCTTATCAAAACCGTAACTGCCATATCCATCTGCAAGGTAATGTCTTGTCAACAGGATGTGTCCTTGCATCAGACAAACGCCTTTGTGAAAGTTAAATGGCAGCGTGGACGAATTTGCTAGAATCTTGATTTATTTCCCGATCAATTCAGAGCACAGATAAAGGGACGAAAAAATGAAGCAATAACAAGGACAATACTTACAGTAGTGGGACAGGATGAGGAAGGAAAAAAATGCAGTGAGGAGAATCGTGAGGTTCCTTTTTTCTTTTAGAAGGTGAATTGAGATGTGAAGGGGCTCACTTCCTGCAGGAGCTTTGATAGACTCACAGGAACTCAATCAGGCGAAGTTTGTCCCCCGGCTCTTTCTGTATGGACGGTTTTCAGTGCCCTGCAATGTTCGCTACACATTATGGTGCTGAGATTTAAAGTGCGCTGACGGACGGACATGCACAGCAGGAGGCTGCATTCAATATCTGGCGCAAGAGGAAAATATTCACATGTTTTAGAGTAGAGCAAACAATCAATCAGTAGGGACACAGTTATTGAATGTGTTTTGACCCTGAGGTCCTTTTAAGCCACTATGCACTGAAGAAACTGCAAAGTTGAATTGATTTAAATGTATTATGTCAACAAATTTCACATAAATTACTTTAAACGTAATATTATTACTTTCAACTAACCTAATACATGTGAAATCTGTTGACATCACATTTAATTAAGCCAATTTCAGTTATTTTTGAGTTTTTTCGGTGTGTTTTATATCACTCTACATGCTCGCATCCTATAATCAATGTCTATAAGTTTGGCCCTTAAAAAAACAAACAAACTGTATACATTTTTGTATTAACTTTGTATTTCCTTTAATACCATATAACCCTAAATGTATTTCCATGTATCTCCTACGTTTGCTCTCAGCAACACCTGTTTCTGTAGCTTATCAACATCACACAGTGCTGCAGAAGAGATTTGTAATCACTAGAAGAAGGCATCTCACTGCAAATCCACCTGAACACTAAAACTATTTTCTTTTTTGTATTACTTTTAATATAATATACTTTGATATTGTTTTAATATTGTCTGCTTGTCTGTATTATTGTATTGCATTGTTTGAGAAACCTGTGACCTAAGATTTTCAACGACATAATTACTCTGTAGCTATGTTAGTTTGACAATAAAGAACCTTGAACCTTGAACCTTGGTCAGACTTTCATTGAACGTTGCCTTGAGGCCTTTCCTCTCTTTATCCTCATCTCTACCTCTCAGCTCTTGTTTCAACTCTTGCCATCTCCAATCTCCTCTGCTCCCACCTCACTCTAGCATGATCTCCTCTCATCTCCCCTCTCCATTCTCACCCTGCCCTTATTTACCCTCCACCCTCCTCTTCTTCTTCTTGTTCAATTTCCTTCATCTTCCCTTTCATTCCTTTCTCAACGACACCCCTCCACTCCGAGCCATATATTGGTCTTCTTTCTTCTCCTATCATCCCTCTGCCCTTCATCTTTTATTCTCCTCACGTGCTGTCTTTCTTTTTTGTTTTATTGTGCACCCCTTTTATTCTTCTATATTAATCTCTGAGTCTGAACTTCACTCCTGTCTCTCAGTTCGACCTTGTTATTTGATTTATCATAACATTTAACTGCAAGAGCCATTATAAGTTAACCAAAAAAACATAAAATAAAAGGAATTCACAGTAAGAAAACCAACACATTACTTATTACATTACATTGCATTTAGCTGATGCTTTTATCCAAAGCGACTTACAATAAGTGCATTCGACCAGGAAGATACAACCTTGAAGAAAACAGTTTTCTTCAAGGTTGTATCTTCCTGGTCGAATGCACTTATTGTAAGTCGCTTTGGATAAAAGCATCAGCTAAATGCAATGTAATGTAATAAGTAATGTNCCCCAGGGATGGGTCAATTTGTGGGACCTGTGCAGGGAGCCAAAGACAGGAAACCATTAGATACCTACCAGAGTTGTAGGGATGGAGGTCAGCTGACACTACAAATACATATGCACCAACGTGTCTGTAGGAGCCATATGTTAAAATGCTATAGTTGATATAATTTGAATATTATACTCCTTTGTTGTCAGTGCTATTATCAGAGTTCCCCGTTAGAATTATTTTTTCGCCGGTCAACATGTCCGTTAAAGTTTAAATCTTCCGGACACAATTTGAAAAGTGCCGGTCAAAGGTCTTCTTTGTTATTTATTGAGCTTTAAAACAAATTGATATGATTCGATATTAAACAAACTAATTATAGTAGATGAACTATTCAAAAGTGTATAATAACTTACAATAACACAGGAATAATAAACAGAGCGCTCTCTCCCTCTCCTGACAGCCCGTCAGTATCATGCAGCTCGCGGATCAGTAATGAGTGACCCGACAGTAAAACTAAACATATCTATAACTAGTTTAGGTAGTTTGAGAGGTAATTAAAATAGCTACGTGTGATATTCTAACCTGAAGAGTGTGTTTTGCTCCGCTCACCGCTGCATGTGATCATGCAGAGCTGCGTGCCGACTCGTCAGCAGCAGCTGATCTCTCTCTCCCGTCAGATTAGACTTTACTCGCGTTTATGTCCATATCGATCAGATCAGCTAGTCTAGCTAATGATATGACTACCTGCTTATTAAAAGACACCTAAACAATAAGCGTCGCTATGCAACCGGGTGAGGCCGCAAAGTATAGCGCAGCATTATGCATTTGTTTACATGCCCACCGGAACCCCGAGGCATTACCAACAGATCAACGCACAATCAACCCATACAGGACATCTCTTTCTCCACATTACGTGTTAGACATTAGAATTGACTATTCTTGTCTGTCACATACTCTTTTGTCTGTCACATAAGTGGCGCAAGTTGCGCAACTGATGCGGTATTACGCTAAGGGGAACAATTCTGACCGGACGCTTTGACCGGAGAGATTTAGATTTGCCGGTCTTCAGCATATTTTACCGGTCATAGTCCGGTAATTACCGGCTAACGGGAACTCTGGTGCCTGCTTCATAAAGCCAAACCACGCTGAAACCCCTCACAGCTCACACCGCCTCGACGCCTCGACGTAAGCGTGACGTATGTGGTGCTTTTGCTCTGGCCGGACAATTTTTTGGTGCTTGAAACGAACCGGATTCCGGAGCTAAGAGGCTGCTCTGCGGCGGTGTGAACAGGAAAACCCGGTGCTTTTCAAGCTCCAGCTCCGAACCGACCATGAAACACCGTTGGAATGAATGAGGTATTATAAGAAACTAGGCAATCAGAATAAGGCAGCAGCTTCAAGCACAATAAGATTGATCGGAAAATGTATATTAGCACTAACATTCGTTTTCTACATATCTTTGTTGGGTTGCACCATTACAATGTTCTAGGTTGCATAATATTGTACTTTTTTACGACAAACGTCTATTTGCACAATTGAAGGCTGTTCTTGAACTGACCCCACTGGCTAGCTAATATTCACTATACTGTGCTCATACTGGGGTGAGGGTCAGGACGTCTACCCCCAGGTTCCCCCCCAGTTAAACACGGTAAAGTTATCATGTTGATTCTCCTTGTATGGACTGTTAGCGGTGTTAGCACAATAAGTGCTAGCCGCCATTTATTCCTGTGAGATGGGAGTCATGTAGGCTACAGTGTGCAATCCCAGCCTATATTAGAATGTCAAAAACAGTACCAAAGTGAACAATAACGCATATCTGCTCCAAATAAATGGCGTTATCCTTTTCATACTACACCCATCTACCAAGCAAAAATGAAAAATAGGACAGTAATTTCTAAATATGAAGCAGTACTAAAAAAGATGGTTTGTAAGGCGAAAGCAGTTTTGGTAGTGTAATTGAGTAGATATCATCCCTGCAGACGAAACTAATCTCTAAAGTGCTCATTTCCATTCTTCACACAGCCACCTCTGTCACTTTTAATTTGCCCAACACCATGAATGCCTTTGAAGAGTGACTTGAATATAGATATCAGCCAGGTTTACCCCATAAATGTGTTTTGTAACTATGTAAGCACTTAACTTAAATGTCTGGCCCTCTGCAGTCCCCAAAGGCTTTATGTGAGAATGGTAACACACCCAGAACCAATATATGACGCCCAACTGGACGCACAACATAGCACACATAAATAATTTTGTGCTGGGCCACTTTTGATAATTAGCTCTCGCCGTAGGAGAGACAGGAGATATTCAAATAACACTTGTATAAAGACTGGTTGGTTATTTTTTTATACTAATGCAGTGTGAGCAGCAGTGTGTAATTAACTTGTAAGGTGTCGAGAGTTTAAATGCAAATGTGTGTGTGCACGGGGGGTCAGTGCAGAGGGGGAGAGCTTCATGGATTTATCCCCTTTACCATGAAGGGCAGGGTCCCACAGGGTATTGATTACATACAGTAGGATGTCAGACCTCTCCTTCAATGCTGTGAAATTAGTTTTCCACACTCAGTGGAGAATAGAATACCTGTGACCTGTTTTCCAATATACTCTAGGTCTCATTCTCTTGCTTCACAAACAGCACTGGAAACCAAAGGAGGTTTTTTGAGTTGGTTACCATTACAAATGTGAGTTTTTGACAAATTGAAGTGTGAAACTTGTTATTATGATATACTTTCGCTACCATATAAGTGCAATTGATAGGCATTTAGAGAAATATGCTTAATTTTTCCTTCTGAAAACCTGTGTTTTGCAAGTTATAGGCCTATGTGCCAACCATTTACAATGTTATCGTTTTTCCAGATACATTTTGTAATTATGTCTTCCACAGCCTTTGTAGAAATATTACTACATATTTTCTCTGATAATCATTCAGAAATCATGGATATGCAGTTGCCAATGTTAAAACACAAACAACAAATAATAATTACAAATTGAGAAGAAGGTATAAAGTAACACAGTCCTACCTTTTCAGAAAAAAGCAAGTGTTGGAATTTTTTTCTAATGCTTAAATTGAGATATTGCGGTAGTGAGGCAGAAATAAATTACAGATATAGAACCGCACACCTTCTGTGGAGGTCAGGGTACATTATTGGGGCGTGAATTACTCTGAACCTTTGTAACGTTAAGACCATTGTTACATTCTACTTCCTGCCATCAGCTATTTGTTTCTTCAAATAGTAACCTAGTCCTCTAACCTCTTAAAAAATGGTTTTACAGATCAGGTGTCAGGACACATTGGAATACATTTCAATGAAAGTCTGAGTAACAAGTCATTTCTTGGAAGTGCACCTCAAACCAACACAGAAGAAAGACTACTTCTACTTCATATGAGTTAACATGTATGAATGCATAAGCAGCAGAGCAGTAGGCGTGACATTTCTCACAGGGGAGAACATGCAGGGAGAGAGAGGTGTCTCTGAGCTGCACAGGTGCTGGTGCACACACAGATGGGAAGGAGGGAGGAGAGAGAAAATAGGTCTCATGCACTATGTCGTCTCTGGCAGTCATGCAGAAATGATAGGAACAAGTCAGCATTAGTGACTTGGAAAAAAATTGAGGAGTGTGTGAACAACAGTATGACTGTCTTCTGGATTTCAATATAAGTTTACTTTATGTCGAAGCCTAAAAATTGAAAGACGTATATTTTTTATAGCAGTGCAAACACAACGTTCTATCCTTTTAAATGAATTCACATATTTTTTCTATTTGTACTTATAGCATCATTCATTCTTTTTTTTGGCCACTTGAGGGCAGTATAACAATTTGAAAACACAACATATACATATTATTGTTTAGTATTTCTTAAAAAATTTCCTATCTACTTATATATACCTAAATGAATATGAACAAACATTAAACTTGATGCATATTATGTATCACAACTGCTAGGTAACTGCTTGGTGACAACAGGAAGGTATTAAAAGCTGTGAACTCGATCTTAATCAAATATCACATCACAATATCTCTCACAACTTTGACCTTGATATGTCCATGTTCACACCTCTTTTCAGCTCTGATTTTGGTCTTCACGAACTGAAATGCTCCCATATGGTCACCAGTACTCTTTGACTTGGTCTGCGTGATAAGAGTTATATTAAACAGTGTAGTTGACATTAAACATCAAATAATCCCTAAAATATCCTAATTAAGATCACATTTTCCTATAAAAGTTCAATGTTCTGCTACAAAGATGACATTTAATCACTCTTTGACTTTAGTTTCCTCGTTTAATCTTCCTGTTGTCCTTGTGTCGAGCAAATGTCCTTTTTGCCACCAAATCACATTTAATGGACAAAATAAAACTGTAACAGACTTCGGTGATTTGTGGCGGCCAATCCACTCAGAAATGTTTATTCATTTTGATAATATCTCTAAATGAATGTGAAAATGCTGATGCAAATGGTTTTACTGCATCTTAGTTGTGCCTCTGTTAGACTTGGCAGGAATTCTCAATTATGATTTGAACCGCTGAATTATTATTGTGATTGGCAGCTATGACGGCTGAAAGAGCAACCTCGTACTAATGGAGCACTTACTGAAAATGAAAATGCTAAAATAAAATATAATTTATTAGTCATCTGTCAATGATGCAGTATAAACACATCAGTTTGCAGATATTAAAGTGACTCACACTGAACACGTTAGCCAGTTCCAGTCTGAAGAACAGACGCCGCTGAATTTTAATCTTTTGTTACCACAGTTTCTTTGGAAACGGCTACCAGCTAAAGGGAGGAAAAATGACTTTCAGCCATTTAGCGTGACTTTCTCCATCTGAGAAGAGAATGGAATGGATCAGCCTCAGGAATCATTCTGTCACAACAAAGCTTTTGTGCTATTTCGAATGTTTTGACACGAAAGAGTGACAGACATCCAGTCTGCCTTCGCCCCACTTTCTCTGGTCATCATCTTTCCAATCGTCTCTTTCTTCTTTTTTCCTAATCTGCAAAACACATTCAGTATGGGACAATGGGAGGAGGGGGTGGGGTGTTATAATAGCAATGGATCCATTTTTATATGAAATCCGACACCCACCGCCACATGGGAAGGGTAGCTTTCTGGAGGGAGGTAATGCTTTCTTCTGCTCCCTGAGGTGGGCCCGGTGTAAATTACATCCAGCTCACACTCTACACTCGCAAGACCAGAGATGGCTGACGCTCAGATCCCACAATTCCCTCCCCTCCTCATCACCAGTTTGATCCTTAGAGTTATTTCCCATCTTTCTTGGGCACAACGGGACTCATAGCCTGTGTAGTTCCATCATGTCTTGAAGCCATCTTTCTTTTTCCAATGTCTCATTTTTCTGGTTTGTCTGTTTACGTAAATAGAAAGCTGCGTAGTAAATTTCAACGTATATTTTGTAGGACTCCACATCACTCTGCAGAAAGAAGCACGGTATGAAAGGAGGGCTCGAAATGCAAACATTATCCCTCCAGATCAGAGGTGGGAAGTAGTGGAGTACAAATACTTTGTTACTGTACTTAAGTACATTTTTCTGGTATCAGTACCTTACTCCTACATAACCTTTTACTTTTACTTCTTACATTAAAAACAGTTTTGTTACTTTAGTTTTAATCTGTGCTTGGTGGCGGGATCATTATTATTTAGAGTCAGTGTGTGCCTATTGATTTTAACACGATCCGTGTATCCAGCATTTCCAGGTCTTCCCTAAAGAAGAGGGACCAATGAAAACTTTGTCATTTTGCCGTTGTTCAACATTGAAACAGTCATTAGCTAACAATGACATTATTGTTCTATTCATGTAAAGTGAGATCAGTTACTCTTTAAAACAGTTGGTATTTTTACTTAAGCTCATTTCGAAGCCCATACTTCTTTACGTTTACTTGAGTAAAGAAGTTTAGTCAGTACTTCTACTTTTATCAGAGTATTTTTAAACACGAGTATCTGTACTTCTACTTGAGTAAAGGATGTGTTTGCTTTTGCCATCTCTGCTTATCAGAAAGGGAATAGCCTGTGTCGTGCCATCGTCTTGATGCCATCTTTCTTTTTCCAATGTCAAATTGTTCTGGTCTGTCTGTTTACGTAAATAACTGCGTAGTACATTTCTACTTATTTTTTGGAGGACTCCACAGCACTCTGCAGAAAGAAGGAGGGCTCGAAATGCAAACAGCATCCCTCTAGATCCACTTAAGTCAGAATGAAAGTGTCAGAACAGCTTGGATGGAAGGCAGAGCACGGGAGAGAGAAGTCTGGCAGACTGTGTTCCACGTTCCACGGCCTGTCAGGTCAGGATACATTATCCCATGGCCATACTGTTTCTCATTAGCCCCCCGATGTGCTGCGAAGCTCGGCCTGTTTTCCATGCACGACAGATCCCTGAGATGGGCAGAGGTGGCACATTGGCCAATCTGGCACCAAGACAATGCTGAGATTGGACAGGTGGAAAGACATGTGATGAAGGACGGGGGAATAGTTCTCAAAGGTCACTGCTTAAAAATTGGAAAGATTTTTTTGACATTCCCTTCTCTCGCTCTAACAATATTGAGTTAACGGGAAATAGCATGATGTCGTTTTGAGCAATTTAGCATGTTCATAATTGTCAATACTATTGCATAGATAGAAAAAAAAACAGTGTTGGTCATTTGTTTAACTTAAGATGGCCTTGATGTACAAATGGCCTCTTAAATAAGTAAGGCAGAAGTTTTCACGGTTTTGGATTTATGTTTTAATTTTTCCACCTTTTTATTTTGAAATGTTTTCCTCCTTGTGTCTTGTCTGATCCTACTTCCTGTGTGTTGCCTTCCTTCTGTCTTTAGTTTCCCTGGTGTGTCTGATTGTCGGATTGTGTTCACCTGTTGCCCTTGTGTTTCTGCCTCCCCTGCCCAGCTATGTCTTATCCTGTGATTACCCTTCTGTGTATTTAGTCTTGTCTTCCCCTGTGCTCCTTGTCTGTCCGTCGCCTCTACATGTCCTTGTTCCCTGATCGTCTATGCTTGTCCATGTTATCTGCCGTTTTTGAAGTCCATGTTACCTGCCCGTTTTTGTCCATGTTCCTGGCTTCTTGTAAGTTTGTTCTTGTCCTGCTCCCCGGTTTTGTTTATGTTAAGTAGTTTCTTGTTTTTCCTTTGTTACTTGACCTTTTTTAATCCTCTTACTGCATTTGGGTCCTTTTTTTCCCCAACCCTGACAGTACAAACAGACCAAGTATGGACCAAGCAGTCATTTTTGAGGATGCTCTTGATGAGCTTTCGTACAAGATTTTGTGTATTTTTGGAGTGTGGAGGAGGGCTCCTTGTAAAGAAGCTCAGGAGGCCACTCTTTCACATGCTCGCTGGGAAGTGGCAGATAAGCCCTGGCTGGGAAGCTCACTGCCAGAAATGTTGAGGACATTTGTGACTTCCCCAGACAGTCTGCACACCTGCCTCAAACCCCGTGCCCCAGCAGCCAAGCTTTCGGCTACGGCCCCAGCACCCAAGCGATCGGCCCGAGTCCAAGCGGCCTTGGTTCCAGCCCTAGTTCCGGCCCCAGTTCTGGCCCCAGCAGCCATGGTTCCAGCCCCAGTTCTGGCCCCAGCAGCCATGGTTCCAGCCCCAGTTCCGGCCCCAGCAGCCATGTTTCCGGTTCCAGTTTCGGCTTCAGTACTGGCTCTTTGGCCAATGCCAGCGCCACCCCCCCGTGGTCATGTCGGCGTTCCGACCGACACCAGTTCCCTGTGTCCTGTCGGCGTTCTGGCCTTCTCAAGTCCCTTCTCAAGTCCCTTCTCAAGTCCCTTCTCAAGTCCCTTCTCTAGTCCCCACTTAAGTCCCCTCTCAAGTCCCCTCTAAAGTCCCCTCTCAAGTCCCTTCTCAAGTCCCTACTCAAGTCCTTACCCAAGTCCTTACCCAAGTCCCTTCGCTAGTCCCTTCTCAAGCCCCTTCTCAAGTCCTTTCTCAAGTCCCTCCTCTAGTCCCTTCTCAAGTCCCTTCTCAAGTCCCTTCTCAAGTCCATACTCAAGTCCCTACTCTAGTCCCTTCTCTAGTCCCTTCTTCTCAAGTCCCTTCTCGGGTCCCGTCTCAAATCCCTTCTCAGTTCCCTTCTCAAGTCCCTTCTCAAGTCCCTTCTCAGGTCCCTTCTCTAGTCCCTTCTCAAGTCCCTTCTCAAGTCCCTTCTTCATCGGGGGGCCCGCCGACTCTGGTCCCAACTCCATGCTTTGTCCCGTTGGGGGTCCCGCCGACTGGTGTCCTTCCGGGGGTCCTGCCAACTCCATATCCTGTTACGTTGAGGGTCCAGCCGACACCTGTTTCGTCGGGGGTCCCGCCAACTCCATGCACTGTTCCGTTGAGGGTCCAGCCGACACCTGTTTCGTCGGGGGTCCCGCTGAGGGTCCTGCCAACTCTGTGTCCTGTCCTGTTGGTGGTCCCGCCGACACCTGTTCCGCCGGGGTTCCTGCCAACTTCATGTCCTGTGCCGTTGGGGGACCAGCCGACACCTGTTTCGTCGGGGGTCCTGCCAACTCCATTTCCTGTTTCGTTGGGGGTTCCGCTCTGTGTCCTGCCAACTCTGTGTCCTGCCAACTCCGTGTCCTGTCCTGTTGGTGGTTCCGCCGACACCTGCTCCGCCGGGGATCCTGCCAACACCAGCCCTTGTTTCGTCGGGAACACCTGTCCCGGCAACACCGGCAACTATCCCGCCGACACCGTGTCCTGTTCCGTCGGGGATCCCACTGACACCAGCCCATGTTCCGTCGATGATCCCGTCTACGCCTGTCCTGCCGGCTCCGGTTCCTGTCCCGCCGACACCGGGTCCTGCCCATCCTCCGGAGCTATCCCGCCTCCGTCCTGCCCGTCCTCCAGAGTTGTCCCGTCTGCGCCTTCCTGCCCGTCCTCCGGAGTTGTCCCGTCGCCGCCTTCTTGCCCGTCCTTGTGCCCGGCCTCCTGAGTTCCCAAGTGGCTTTCGCCCCCGAGCCCGGCCCCCTGACTTTCGCTGCCGGGGCTTTCGCCCTCGAGCCCAGCCCCTTGACTCTTCCAGCCGCTGCCTTCGCCCTTGTGACCAGCCCCCCTGAGTCCAAACCCGTCCTCCAGACCCCCTCCACCCACCATTTTGGCCGTAGTTAAGCAGCTTATGTTGATTTCTTCAAACATGACCCAAGACTTTTTCTCTAACTATAAGCAAGTAGTTTTACAGATCAGGTATGACACATTTGAATGAATCTCTGGAATGTGAACTGCAAAGCCACAACAGAAGAAAAAAGTAACTTGAACACTTGTTCCACTTCTACATACGAGTTAACATTCATGAATGCATAAGTAGCAGAACAGATGAAATTTCTCACAGGGGAGAACATGCAGGAAGAGAGAGGTGTCTCTGAGCTGCACTGGTGCACACACAGATGGGAAGAAGGTAGTAAAGGGTAAATAGGACTCATACACTGGTTTTACATTCAGTTAAGAACTTGGTGATTTCTGCAGTGATCTAATCTTATGATATTGTGACCTCGTTCTTGGTCATAGGCTGAAATAACTATTTAAATGTTTTTCTTCCAAAACAGTTATTGTGGAGCATGAGAAGTTCTAATATAGTATTTCATGCTTGAATCACATTTGCATCATTAGCCTTTAAAACCAAATGCATTTTTTTCTTGCAACAACGAGAAAATTATGTAAAAAATTAATCTGCTTTTAGCATTTTCCTCCATTATTTTAAAGCACTTATCAGTGTCTTTTACGAGTTGAGACTGGGTGGCCGCACACTATGCAGCGCCTCTGATTCATTCGTCTAGTTTAAAAGTATTCCTGGCCTGATTGAAGGAGATGGCAGCATTTGGAAAAAATCTAAAACAAGCAGCAATAGCAATCCAAACTCTGTCACTTTACTCCCAACCCATCCTTCCCAGCAGCATCAAAAAGAAGCTGCAAAGAGACAAACACAGGGCTGGCAAGATAATCCAGGGATCAGATTGTGAATCACAAATGCATGCCCCCCCCCCGCCCCTCTCATATCCACAGCCAGACAGAAATAGCTGGCTTTGGCACTGCCGTAATTTTGCCTCTCCTTCTGCGCTCCCTGTTCATCTCTCCTACCTTTTCATTTCAAAGTCGGGGGGCTGAAGTTATTGCATGTGACACACTCAGGAGGAAAGGGTGGGGGAAGAGGAAGGTGGTATTGCATTACTCCACAAAGCCGAATGCCATGAGATGTATCTCTTGCTGCTTAATAACAGTGGAATTATTTAAAAAAGAAGCAGCAGCGGTGGAATATTTTCAAAATCTATATTTAGATTGGGAGTGATGCGCCTCACCCTCACAGCTCTTGTGGGATTCGCATGGGAGACATGGAAATGCATTAGGGTGGAGATCAATCTAGCCATGCAGAAAGATGCTCTTTTCCCATGAATAGGCTGAGATTTCTTTTTTTATCGAGATAACGTTCACAGTGAACATTTCAGCATAAAAGTAAAGAATCATCTCAAAGGATTCAGAAAGTAAGATAAAAAGGGAACTTCTCTTTGTTCTACCTTTTTTCAAGCAATTTATTTTTAGCATTTCACTACACCTGCTGGATACATTTACTATTCATCCCTTCACTAACCAATAACCTGAGTCCCAGCTTGCTTTGGGTCTGCAAACTTCAAACATTATTACCTTCCAGGAGCTTGTCGCAGCAAATTGCATTGATTAGCTGGCTCTAAATCAGTTGCAAATTACATTTGCCCTGCATTGCTTCGCTAAGCATATAGCTGCACATGATTGCAACTAAATTGCAATTAGCCAATGCCCCAAGCACCCTAGAGGAAGACATAATGGTAGATTCATGTAAATCAATGGTATGTGGGTGTTGTACAGAGTCTGTTGGAATAATGAGGTGCTTCAGAGTTGGCAAACAATGTAACTGCTTTTTTTATTTGACAAAATATAATGGATTGATTTTTACTTATGCAGTGTATAACCAGACAAAGCTATTATCTCTTGATGCTTTATAACACTGTATATTCATGAGATTCTTGGTACACCAAAGAAAGAAAGTCTCAGTCTCACATAAGAGAAATTCAGTTGTTCGACTTGAGACTTCATCTTTGGGTTTTATCCCAAGAAGTCACGGGGCCAAAAGAAACAACCAAAACCAATGCCAAGAGGGAAAATCTCAGAATGCTACTTCTGTTGATTTTTTGCTCTATAGTAAGACATCCACTATCTTTATTAAATACTTTGATACTTTCTTTGCTTATACTTTAACCTTTAAATACCCACTGTTCTGTGTGTATGCAAAACTTTAGAAGGCCGCCAGTATGGAAAGTTTTATGAGTATAATAATGCAGTATTGGGCAACTCGATTATTGTCTTTACGTTCATTCTGTTCATTTTAAAGAGAATTATATAGAAGAGTCTAAGAGAAATCTTATCTCGCAGTCGAATAATGTAATAAATCATATAACTTAATTTCCAAATTCATCGCAATTGTCTGAAGTTCAAAGTACTATGGTTGCAACCAACAATTATATCGGTTCATTGGACATTTTGCTTTCCAAAGGCAAAAGTGAAATCGCTTCTAATACAACAGCCAAAAACCCATAAATAAACCAAACAAAAAGCATAAAATACACACATTTGACATTTTGCTTGGAAAATGACATAGATTAATTATTTTAGCTCTAAATATAGTCTGATTGTTTAAAATAGATGAATCACACATAAGGAACATGACTGTTTAAAGGTTAACAACTGCAAAGTCAGTCAATCAAAATCTAATAATAACTAATACATTTTTCTTTTAAATTGACCAGTTTGATGGAGACAAATTGAAAAAGATTAAATAAAATGTATTTGAGTTTATTCTGTATAATGGTCTAAATGAGCGCAGTCTGTATGAAGCAGCACAGCTTGGCTGGTCAACAGATGTTAATGTTGACATGCTGTTGTTCATTGGCCCGCTCTGTGTACAGTCAGCATGAGGTCACCAACAAGCCCCGGGATGTTTGTCTCTGCCAGTGTTTATCATACCTAGGCTGTGAAAACCATGCTTATCGCAGCTCCATGTGGCTGTCAAAAAAACTAAACATGTATGATTTATTGAGTGAGGTTTGTGCTATCCGACACGGAAAACAGTTCTGCTCTGTGCCACTGCCTGAGAAATGAAACTTTGTTCAGTTTTAGAGGAATGAGCGACAGCGCAAACTGAAGGTCAAACTGAATGCCAAGCTTCAGTCAAGAAGAACATTTTGTTTTCAGCTCAAAGGAGCATGGCATGAGGTTTATCAGCAAACATGTCAGGAATCGAGCACGGGCTTACCGGAAAGTAGAGAAGCAGAGTTCCACACAGAATGGCCTCCAGTAGGACTAGACCTGATGCTCTGATACTCTGCGAAAAAAGAAATTACACCAATCATTAACCACACTAACTGACTTTTGGCCACTTAGGTATGGGGCAACAACCTGTCAATACAATGTTGTAGTACTATTTCCTTACTATGTACTGTTACTGTGTTAAAAAACGGTGTATTATTTAGCCTGCCAGCATACTGTACATAGAGCAACATTTACATTTCAGGATAAATACTCTTCAGTAGTCACAGGGATTAATAACCTTTGGCTCCGATTGATTTTGTTGGGAATATGACACTGAGAGTGATAATGATTTCGTCCCTTTTCTGGTTTGATGCTATGGGAAGCGTGGTGAAGTTAATACATAATAAATGGAACCAGCAGCGATTTAGTTAATTGGTTGATGAATCTACATCAAAACATGCAATTATTAGAATCTTTGCTCAAAGACATCTTGTCAGCAAACATCACATTTACCTCTTGAAAAGCCTATTCAAAATAGATCTGAACACATGTTTACAGCTCATCTAAAGGGCAATAGCATGGTTGTTTAGCCTCAGTGCCTTATTGTTTTGCACTCTCTATTAGTATCATTGTAACTTCACTTAAAGCATTTCTGTAGGACATTAGGTAATGATATAACCAATAGATTTAGACTCAACAGAAACAAAATAAAACAATTCCAAACAATCTTGGTTAGTCTTTCCGTTTTTCACAATTTGATAGTTTTAAATAGGTTTTTTGAACTGAGAACAGCTCATTACTGGAGGAGACAACACCAATAGGAGTCAACATTCAACTGAGAAACAATACATTAAAGCAACCGAGACAACAAGCTAAAAGAGGCTAAAATGCAACAGAGGCAGGTTTTTTTTGTCCAAAATCTTTAAATTTTTACACATTAATGTTCTCCCCTTTTTTTACAAAATGTACATAGGGCAGTTTGTAGTATAGCTCTTAAAATGCCCTTCATATTGCAGCAGGTACAAGTCTTTGACAGCGGGGTATCTTTATATTCCAGGATTTCAAATGGGAAGGGAGCTTTGTTGTTTGAAAGAGAACAAAGAACAATGAAAGCCTGTGCCTCAAGGACTTTTTATATGAGGGATCAACATTTTAAGGCTCCTTCTTTGCTCCAATTGAAAAATATATTTAACAGAAATATCACCCTCTAACTGACAAAATGCTTAATTATTTTAAGAATAAATAAACACAGGCCACATCTATGAACCAGACGAATGTAAGATCTTTTTAAAGTTATATTCAAACCTGCAACCCAAATGAACTCATTTGTTTATGGAAATGAACCAATTTGATTTTATCGCAAAGTTAAATAATCTCTTATATTTAGTTTGATAAGATGATTGGGTTATTACATAAGTGGTGTTTAAATGATATGAAACCCCAGGGTGACTTTTGTCTTATTTAAAAACGGAAGCAATCCTTTGTTGAACTCTGCGTGATAATGGCAGTCTTCAGGAATGTGGAATGTGGTGAATCTTCAGGCTAATCCTTACATGTCTAATGCTCAAGACAAAGCCTTTAATTAAGCCAATTAATTGACGGTAACATCTAGAGCCTCAGAGGATTTTATAAGTTCGTTCAAAAGTTTACTTAGTAGAAAGTTAATGAATCGCTACTATCACCGACTTTCAGGTAAGTTGAGCTCATCAGACTATAAGACAGGACATTATCCCTCATGATGACGATACATTCAGAAGTATCATTTCATTCTGTTTAGTGCTATTTGTTACATTTGTATTTGCAGTGATGACGTTTTTGCATTTTCGGTAGAAACTGAAGCAATCTGTTGGGAAATTGACGTTTACACCAAGAAAGATAACTATAACACAAACATTCTAAATTTAGAGACTTGATACTTTGCTTTCATGAATATTTAGCTGACTTGTGAAGTGGTTTCACCTTTCGATGTGGGAAAGGCCTCACCTCTAAATTTGATTAAGAGAATATATTATATCTGAATAAATTAGAAGACATTGACACCGTCAGCAAACCTGTGAACTAAATCAACATTTCTCACTGCCACATTCCACAAAAAAGAAAGATGTTAGGAAAAAATAATGAAGTACTAGTGATTATTTCAGCTCCGGAAAGTTATATGCCAACATCTTATTAGTATAACTGTGAAGCATGAAGCGGTCAGTGGCCCTATGTATGAATCAAATCAGCTTAAGTGGATGCATTTTTTAACACACTGGTCTACTTCCAAGTTGCTGACATCCACAGTGCCCGAGCTGTTTGAAATGATTTCAAAGCTTTATTTTTGACCACCCACATACGGATTTACTGGTTTATTGATGGCCATATGGCACAGAAAACATCAAACGCACAACTGTCATGATTTTGTTATTGTGATTTGAGTCTGTGTCTTTTTTGCACTGATGAGTTTTAAAACTTTCACTCTTTATGATGACAGTACAAATTCCCTGAAAAAATTGTTGATTGGCAACCTCTGTCAAAAAATATTAATATGGAGGCCCATTTGTGCCACAGAAAAGACAAAAAAAATCCTATTTATGATAATTAATGAGATAGTAAGTCCTAATAATGACATAGTTAGTCCTAATAATGAGATAGTAAATGATAATAGTGAGATAGTAAATCATAATTATGACCTACATGAT
>NW_011337187.1:164075-168677 GCF_000735185.1 Notothenia coriiceps
AAGTCATAATGTTAATGAGATAGATAAGTCCGTAATAATGAGATATTAATGATCAAATACTGAGATAGTAAGGCATAATTAGGACTTCCTGGATAGTTTTCCTTCTTTTTCTGTGGTGGAATTCCTTACATAAATTAATGGAATAATAACCACAAAAAAAAGGCTTAAGCGCCTCTCTGTAGCAATGGGTAGTTTAGTCCATGTAACAATTCTCATGGAATCCACTCACAGACTATGTCCGCTTTAATGATAATAAATGACAGGACTCTCGTAAGAGGATGATGTTGTGAGCGTGCTCTCGCTCTCGCTCTTGTTCCTCCGCGCAAGTGGTAGACGAGTACTCAGGGCTGAGTGAAGACTATGAGCATGCGAGGCACTGGAAGGAGAAGGCACGGGCCATGGCGGAGGGGGGCCGGTCGCCCGTCGGGCCACCGCAGGGGGTGTCATCCTTGCAGAATGCGCAGCCCT
This sequence comes from Notothenia coriiceps, assembly GCF_000735185.1. NCBI lineage: Eukaryota > Metazoa > Chordata > Actinopteri > Perciformes > Nototheniidae > Notothenia > Notothenia coriiceps. The sequence goes on from NW_011337187.1 coordinate 164,544, forward strand.
GCCTGGCATGGGCAGACCAGTCGCTGAAAGAACCCTCGTCTGCATTGGGACCGCTCTCTGCAGCTTTTCCCCTTTCGTCCCATCCCTGTCCAAAAATAAGATGGGAGTTTAATGACGTAAACATTCGTAAAAGCTTTAACCCAGACCTGTCATTGTCATTGATCAAGCCTGATTCACCTTAGTAGATATCCTTTTATTGTGTGCTCCAATACAGCGATTTGTAGCTAGTTGCTACATGTATCAAGGGAATTCATTTGAAAATGATATATATTACCCACTGAACAAAGAATATAAACGTCAACACTTTTGTTTTGCTCCCAATTTTTCATGAGATGAACCAATAGATCTAAACATTTTGCTATATTAAAAATTGTTTGTAGGGTTTAATCCTAACCCTAACCCTAACATGTCAGTGGGTGACATGTTAGGGTTAGGGTTAGGGTTAAACCTGACTTGGTTTCCGACCCCCCAGACCCCCCCAATAAAGCAAAACTGCACGTTTCAGAGTGGCCTTTTATTGTGGCCAGCATAAGGCACACCTGTGCAATAATCATGCTGTCTAATCAGCATCTTGATATGCCACACCTGTGAGGTGGGATGGATTATCTCGGCAAAGGAGAAGTGTTCACTATCACAGATCTTTTCAGATTTGTGAACAATATTTGAGAGAAATGGTTATTTTGTGTTTATAGAAAATGTTTTAGATCTTTGAGTTCATCTCATGAAAAATGGGAGCAAAAACAAAAGTGTTGCGTTTATATTTTTGTTCAGTGTACAGTATATGTATTCATGTAAAACCTGGCAAATGGGTGTTTAGCTTGAGAATGTGTAAACTGGTTAGAAAGTGTGGAGTGAGCCATAAGGAACAGAAGAAATGTTGAAGTTACATAGCTACAAGTTACTGATGAATTAAAACAGTTGTAAGCTAAATCCAATGGACACAGGCTTTAAATAGATAGCCCTGTAAAAGCTTCAAAAAGTTAGCTTTTGAATTCATTGTTCATTCAGCTTCACGTTATGTTTAAATAAAATAGGCCAAAATGTTAAACGGGAATGTAATTAAATGTTATAGTGTTATAGATTACTCGACCATAAAAATATGTTTTGAAGCATTAAATAGATCTTTCTTATGTTTCCATGTTATTGAATTTTCTACTGGATATGATACCAGTATTAATAGATAAAGGAGATGAAGCGCTTCGATGACAGGCTCTAGCGTTTTGAGTTTATATGTGCTTATCCCTCTCTGACCTTACAAGGATTCATCGACATTGAGTCAACACAAGGGAGATGGATCTATATGTGTGAACATGAAAAGTCAACACTGCACCACGTAGTTCCATCACTGGCATATCATACAAGGCTGATAACTGCAGTTTCTTCATATAAATCACACAGAGACATGCCAGAACATAGTCATTTTTATTCTGACAAGGACATGGACGATGGGGAGTCTGACGACGGGGGTGATTGGATAAACGAATAAAAAGCGCAAGATCTGGGTGGGTAAGAAATTCAGGAAACTCAACTGAGGTTAAGGTATAAACCAGCCATTAAACCACTTACTGCTTCCTCCTAAAAGAGCTGCTGTGGTGCCAAACGTGGTCAAATAAAAAAACCTCCTTCCAGGGTAAGCTAAGGTAACAACCAAACAGGGACAACAAAATGCTAGAGGACATCTTATTGGTTTGCTTTGAAATCCCCTGAGAGACACCCATGTGGTTGAATAGATAACGAATGGTGGCCTTAAATAGAGCTTTTATGGAGGCTTTATTGGAAACAGCCATTGTCTCAGAGATTTGCAGGGATTTTGCCTTTAAAAAGAGACTGGCCTATTTTTCAAAGCTATGACTCTGCAAATCATTGATCCCTTCAAAAGGACTACTTATCTCGGTAGCAATGAGTCATGTCCTTCACTTTTTCTCATTGGGTTGTTGCCCCTGCAGTTGAGTGACAGTCAAACAAAACTCCAGCAAACCCTCACTTATATTTATATGCAATATACACAATGGAAGATCACTGAGAGACAAAGGGAAGAGGGTTGCACTGGCTCTCTCTGCAAAGGAGTGTCAAGGATGTCCCCTTGTGGATTAACAGGCTTGTTATTGGCCCCATGGTGGGCCAGACTGCAGCACTACGCCTCGCTAACAGGCTTGCCTTTCCTCTCTGTTATTGTGTTCTCACACACACAAACACACACACACACACACACACACACACACACACACACACACACACACACACACACACACACACACACACACACACACACACACACACACACACACACACACACACACACACACACACACACACACTCAGGCACACTCAGGCATTCACACACACTCAGAGCTTTCATGCAGACGTGCACACATGAGCACAAACAGACAGAAGCACACAGCACAGAATTCCATCTTCGGAGATCATTTTTTGCCTTTCTGTGCATGAAGGGACTATATTTTAGGGTGTCAAATGGGTGCAATGGGATGGTGAGGGAGGGAGGGAAATGAGTGGGGAAAAGGGTAAAATTGAGATAGAAACAGAGGGCTGTGCTGTATGAGGTTTGAGTGGGATGAGACAGGAGGGAAAGTGGATCGAAATGAAAATGTGAGAGTGATGGAGGGCAGGTGAAAATCACTGGGGTTCTGTGTCTGCAAAGCCTTTTTTAATTAACTCACAGCAGACAGAATAAACTGGAGAAACTAACTACCATTAAAAAGATATTTCCCATCTTGAACCTGATTAGCCTCCACAGGTACTGAGGCTACTTCAATTTTCAGAGAGGGCAGTAACACATGCCCCTTTCATTAACATGCTTATTAAAAGTTATATAATGTAAGAGCAGGGTGTTTTTTTTGCTTACAGCTGCTGCCCAAGATACTTATATAGGCTACAACCTTGAAGCACATGCACAAACTCATACAATTAGTTCATCTGCTGCAGTATATTTGTTCTAAATGAGAAGAAAAAGGTTGACATGAAACGATCTGTCTCTTCCAAAACAGCCTGCTTTGTTGTTTGAAACGTGTGATGTTAGAAACCTTAACATAAATGAGATTTCATAAAATAAAACCCTCATAAAAGTGTACATGCATTTCCCATGCAAACCAACATTTATGATTGCATGTCTCAGCTTTGCTGTCAAAATGAATACCTATTATTTTATGACTTCCTAGTGCATTAATGGTTTTGTTTAATCTTAGTTGACCTTGTAAAATTAGTTTTCACTTTCATTCACAGTATGTATGACTTTCTGAAGAACAAGTGTTATTTCTCAAACAGTTACAATATCTAAACCTTAAACACCGCCCAAATCCAAGTAAAGCTTATTTAAGATTTAAATCAGGAGTGGGGAACCTCCGGCCCGAGACCATTTGGTACGGCCCTCGAAGTAATTTATAAACACACGCAAAAAAGAAAAAAATGAAAGAAATCTAGACCGCAAAAAATTAAACAAGTGAGTACCTGTTTTTCCTGGCCAAGGTCAGGGTCCTTGAACACAACACGAGCCTAACGTGTCATCACGTGGTATGTCTCGTCTGACAGGGGTGCAGTTCTGAAGGAGAGCACCAGAACGTCGCTCAGGAACTTCCAAAAATTGCAGTACCCATAAGGAGCCGTACACATGCCGCAGTTCTCATTCATAACACTCCGTTCGATGTCTCACTATGGGATGCGCCTCAACGCGTATGCAAACAGAAGCATCAATCTCATTACGCCAATACTGATTGGCTGGTGATCTTGACGTCTACGTAAGGGAATCCACCCACCCTATAAGTAGCTTGCGCTACGACGCAGCGTCATTCAAACACCTCTTCTCGCTTCAGAGCACATCTCGAATTATCAGTAGCCGGGCTAGTTTAATGGTCCACAGACTGAACCCAAGCTAACATTCGGTCGACGTATCATTGAAACTCCCTATACTTATTCATTTTCTACAAACTTGTCAGATTTTTTCAATTGTTGTTTTACTTTAATATTATGGTTTTACCCATTAAGAGAACTATACTTCAGTTTTGATAATAAACGTTTGTTGTGTATTATGTGTACATGTGTCTCCTCCAAAAATGTGTTTTCACTTTAATTGATATTATCGGAATTGCAATTACTCTCTTGTGTAACACCCCCCACACA
>NW_011337187.1:168722-198279 GCF_000735185.1 Notothenia coriiceps
GCACAATCGGCCATTGTTGTTGTTGTCAGCTGTGAGGGGTTTCCGCGTGGTTTGGCTTTATGAAGCAGACACGCAAACGGTTACGTCATGACGCAAACGATGACGCAATGACGCAGCACCAGTCGGACTCTGGGCAGTGTGAAAAGAGCCGGAGCTAAACCGAAGAACCGGTTCTGAACCTGAAAAGCTCTAGCACGGAGCTTGAACCGGAGTTGCGTTAGTGTGAATGAGGTATCAGGAACCCAAGTTAACAATATAAGCAGCGAAGACTCGCTTTACATGGACAGAACAAACACATCACTTAAAACAAAGTTAAGAAATCACCATCGATGACTGCATGGAAGTAGGCAACATCACAACAGCTCCCTGGAAAGCTGCTGCTCGCACCACAGCTGGCTGTGTTGCGTCACCGTGGTTTCAACCCTCCAGAGGGTTACCAACCAACTCACTGAATCTGTGTGTGTGTGTGTGAAGCCAGCTGGTGGGTGCTGAAATGAGAGATGATTAGAAATGAAAAGATAACTGCAAATGAAGTGACTGAGTGTTGATTGAATGAGTAAATGGCTGAGTGTGTGAATCTTGCTCTTGTTAGATTTCTCTGTTCTTTTAGTGTCCCATCATTGCATATTCAACTAATGATTATCATTTATTATCTTAAATAGATGGAACAATAATAGATGGATCTTCAAAATCAAATAGCATTGGGAACCTACTGGGATGTCTCCATGACTTTATAGTCTTAGTGAAGAAACAACATCGCTGTTGAAAATGTAGTTTATTCTGGTCTTTCTTTCTCTTTCTTTCTGCATATTATGTGTTTGATAAGGGGTCGATATGGTGCTAAGGGGTGGTAACACTTTCAAGTCCCCCAAAATGGTCCCATTAAGAGCCATCATGTCAACATCCAAAAAATAAGACACCTCTCAGTTTGTTACAAGTAATTGATAATAAGTGCAACATTATATCATTTCAGTTTAAAGAGCTTCCAATTGATTGGAGAGGACCGTTGCAAGTCAGCAAGTTAACCACCGTGAACTTGTTTAAGATTTGACATTGTACACTTCCAGCTAAATGTTACATCAGGTGTGAATCTGTAGAACACACTGTTCTGTTTTGTAGTTTCCACATGACAAGGCTCTGTCGTAGAGGGCGGATAAAGAACCAGGTTGTGTTAGGTCAGGTCTCTAGGGAATCTTAGGACCAGGCCAGTAGATGTACATAATGGTCAGAAAATGCTATGTATTTCCAAAGAGTAAAATACTGTATTTGAGCAAAGGAACTTGAACTTTATTGAAAATGTATCACATCTTATAAAAGGTAAACATCTGTAATACTGATCTAACATTTTTGAAACATCAGCAAATGTAGACTGTTAGGTGCTAAGAGGGCTGATCGATGTTGGCAACGCTCACTCAGCATTTCCAGAAGCCTTTGCTCATGCTGTAACTGAGACAAGACAAAAGGGGGGAGGCAGGTTGAAGAGTAGTAAGTGTGTTGATAATAGTCTCCTCGATATTGATGTCCATTAGATAAATATACAGCACCCTGAGCCTCTCAATCCCCCACCGTGCAGATTTGCGCGCAAGTACACATATCACCCGATCCCTTTCGCTTCCCACAGCGATGAGTCTAAGATTCCCAGCATTTAGCATTGATTATTAATGGAAGGTTTGCAATGAAAAGGGGGGCAGAAACTGAGCTGCTCTTTATGCACACTGGCTTTAAGAGAAACCAGGGGGTTCATGGCCAGTCTCTTCCCAGAAACCCTTCTGATGGAAAGTGCAGGGCTTACGTAAGGAATTTCTGCTTAGTGTTGTGCTGTCTGAGGGCCACGGCAACTTTTGAGGACAATGACTATGCCTTTTTTTCCCCCAGAAATTGAGTCTTGACATTGGTCTTAGCAGCTATAAGGGACACTGAGTGATGGGATGTACCTTAAGAGCACAGGGGGAATGGATTTGTGGTTGTGTGTTACAGTGAGCACCAGAACTACAATTCAAGCCTCATCATATTATGTAATGTTTTCTTAATATTTTACATCGATACAAATGTTAAGGTCATCAAACATATCATTGGGTGGTTTAAACATAATGGAAACTATATAAGCAAGAGAATGTCATAAGTAACACTGCCTCTCATTGTTTTGGGTGTAAAAAACAATTCTCGTTCCAAAAGTCGCCTTGTGTGTGGGAAGTCAAAATAGTTTACATGAAAAAAACTAGCTAAAAATCTAAAATTCGTGGTTTCGACTAGTGAAAACAAAACGGCAGGTGAGATCGTACCATTAAAACAAAAGGCTAATGTGTTCAAATATTGTTTTGCTAAATCATCCAGGAGTCAGCCCTTAAGGGAGCACTACTGCTATTAACACCTATCTGTCTTTATCCCATCACGTACAACAATAGCCTTAAACTGGTACGTGATAGAGATCCAGATGCTATTTGGTAGTTTAATCGAAAACAGAGTCATGAGACATGTTTTCCCCCGGTTCGTTTTTGTACTCATCTTCCTCTGCCCTCTTCTTTCCCTGCGGACCTAAATGTGCGTCAGCAAGTTGCTGAGCGCACCGGCCCGACCTGCTATCACTTTATCAGCTCCTGTCTCTATTCTTCTTTTAAAAAATATGAAAGAGGAGAAGTCACACATTGGTATTTAGATATTTTCTTTGACTTTGCAAGATTTGTTGTCCATGGATAGTCTTAAAATAAATGTAGTCTCAAAGGCTTTTCTATCCTGCCCAAAGTAGAATTCAGCATGAAACACTCCTTATGCATTCAAGATGAACAACTTAGAACTCATCTATTCAGTATTTGCTCTGTTCCAGATTGCTGAGTCACATGGAGCTTATTTGAGGCAGAAGTTTCTGTGTTTAGCAGGCATACGTTTGCGAGCAGATGAGGATGTGGGCTTTCTCCCGTTGGGTCTTCCGTGTCCCTTGACTGACTCAAACCTAGTGAGCAAAAATATCCACATGCCTGCGTCTTCTCCACAGCCTGAGGGAACGTAATAATGCCTTAGCTAATCCGATTAACATTAACAATTCCACAGGGGGAATCACTGCACATCTGCAGCGGACAGATAATCATTTCGCCTCAGATGTTTGTTTCTTTTTTTGTTTCTGTTTTGCCGCCTCTTATGTCTTTGGAAGACTATCTGTGTTTTGTACTGTGGACTTGGATAGACAACATTGCAGTTTGATTTTTCTGTAGCAAACATAGGTGAATGCTCTCCTTGTCTCAAGGGCAAGCTTTGTATGATGTTAGGCTCTGATGATTGTTTTTTTGAGTTATGCCAAGGATGGTTATAAAACAACAATGCAATTCACTGTTCCATCTTGTTTGAATTATTAAGGTCAAAGCAATGTATTATTTTTTTATGTATCAGGTCTGAAGTGCTTGACAAAGGCAGTGAATAAATGATACAGAAAAATAAATTATGAGCCAAGCGCTTCCTAGATTCCAAAGAAGGACAGATGAAACAACCAATGTATTTTTGTAATGCTTTTTGCATTACGTCAATGATTAGAGAGCCGTCCACTGAGAGAAGAATCAGCCACTTCCCACAACTATGTATTTCTCCAGGAATAGAGGGCCCACCATATTTGTATTTTAGGCTTCTACTCTGACATTTTGAAATGCTTCAATGCTCAAAAAGTGCTTTATTGTTCTAATACTGCCTGTGCTGCACAAGGCTTTTCACCCTCTGTCTGAAACCAGAGCCCAGTCTGCTCTGATTGGTCAACTGCTTAGATTTGTCCCACCCCTTACAATGTGTTTGGTAGTGGAAGTTAAAAATTATTCAAATGGAGGAGTTTCAGGAAGGGGGGAGTGTGTCAGAAACTCCCTCTGGGGGTAACTTTTAGCGTTTGTAGACCATTGACATGCACACTCTTTTGGTAATTGATTTTATTTGTATAACTGGAATGTGGCCGCCAATTATTCAAGCTATTTATTCTGTCTTGAAATACATAAATCATTCTAAAATGGTTCATTAGTAAATAATGTGAAGGAGCTAAGCTCTCAATTACGGGGACTCCAGCTAGGAATGGCTGAGGTACAACACACTACAAAAAAGGGCAACCCCCCCCAAAGCATAAAGGGCCCCCTTTAACTTTGTCTTTGTCCCATTGCAGGTTGGGATTCTCTACTTCCAGCCAAGTGTTTTCCGCTGCATCCTGCTGCGATGGGTCCGCCTGCTGGGTTTTGCTACCGTCTACGGGACACTGACTCTTAAGTTGTACAGGTAACACACTTCCATTACACACACATACAAAACCATTTGTCCAACGTCGTTATCCATCCCAGGAAATCGGATTACATTGACCTCTTTAAGTGCAATTACATTGTGTCTTAACCCCTTGGAAAAGGACGTATGAAGTGTCGAGGCAGCATGTTCCTCATCTAATTCATCACCGGACTACACTGCTGCACATGTTTAGGGGGAGGATTCACTGCCTCATTAGGTGGAAGAGGGAAATGCCAAGCAAAAGTAATTAAGAAGACATGGGGTGCTGTGGCCCCAAATGATCTCATATATAACGCAGAACTGAATGATAGTTGGCAAGAGACAAATGGAGAAACAAATGTGTGTGAGATCAGAGGAAGGGAAAGCACAGCTGGAGGAGGGAGAGACGAGAGAGCGGGGTATTCAGCACTGATAGTTGATAATGAGACAGGGGGTCCGCTGTATTTAAAGTAAAGCACTTGAAATTGTTCATCTGAGGGGCTTTTTGTCAGGTGAATCTGTCAAAAAAAAGTCTAATGAAGATGCGGATTAAGAGGATGTGGATAATGCGAGCCCAGTAAACCCTTAGAGGTGCCAGTTAACATATTGCACAGATCAATTTTTGATGGGGGGCTCATTAGTGGTGAGCGCAGTGGACACTTCATCAATGTGTGTGAAGGGCACAGCCTATGAATAGCAATGGCTGGTCATGTGTTGAGCACAGTTTAATTCAGAGTCACAATCCTTGTGTTTGTCTGCAGATTTAAATCTCCATACTGTTGTGTAGAAATTCCCCTGCTCCCCTGTTGTGTTGTATCAAATATAGTATCATGTACTGAGCTTATTTTTCCATTGTTAAGGTCTAGTTAAATATATACATTTGACATAAGGTTATTAAGATATTTCCATTCACCTCTTTTCACCATCTGTCTATAACGAAGGCCCAGTCAGCTCTGATTGGTTAACTGGCCTGCTCTGTTGTGATTGGTCAACCGCTAAGCGATGTCCATCCCCTAAGCATATAGTGATGTCACTATGTTACAGATGTAAACAAAAGATTCTAATCGAGGCGTTTCAGGCAGGGGGGAGTGTCTGTGGAAAATAAACTCCCTCTGCGTGAATTTGGAAATACTGGAAAGGGAAAACTCCAAAGTCATAATAAGGCCCATTTAATACAATCACCCATATGAGGTTTGCCTAATCTGCTAGCCATTTGCCAGACACTATTAGCTATTTCAATAGAACCCTGATCAACATTGTTAAATATAGTTCCTTTGCCAGCGTCATTATAATTATATTAGTTTTTGAGCCTTCTCTTCCAGTGTAAATTAAAGAAGACAATTTGAAATTACGCTATGAAGGTAGCTAACCTTTTTTTTGCACCAAATTAATTCCAAACCTTCTGTTATCTCATATATAAATTATTACTCGCGATAGTTGTAAAAAAAAATGAATGACTATTTTTTTCCTCATCCTTCATAAGTCCTTTAGTCTTGAGACACATGTCGTTGATAATAAAGCCACAAGAGGTCCTGTCATTTTAAGTTTTGGAGCAAAAGAAAAAATGACCGTCTCTTTGGTTTCAAGCTCTTGCAAACAAATTACAGGGGTTTGTCTTTGCTAGAAATAAGGCGTATCATGTTCAACAACTGTATGATGAGATGTTTCATATACAGTAAAAACCCTGATGTACAGTACAGTAACCACAGTAGGACGACACAAGAAAATAAAATGTGCCTTTCAGAAAGTTGTGCCATTCTGCCTTTCCTATGATTCTTTCATAATGTAAATGTTATTTTGTTTTAATGTTCTTAAAGTGAGCATCTCATCACCCCCCCCCCCCCNCCCCCCCTTAGGGTGTTGAAGGTGTTCCTGTCCCGTACTGCTCAGAGGATCCCCTACATGACCAGCTGGCGAGTGTTGCGTCTGCTGGGCATCATCCTACTCATCGTCTGCTGGTTCCTGGTGGCTTGGACATCTGCTGTCTGTCAGAACCCGGACAGGAAGTTGGCTCTCATCGACGTGGGCTACACGCCCGATGGGCTGCAGTTCAGCATGTGCCTGCTGGATCGCTGGGACTACATGATGGCTGTCGGTAAGCCCTGCTACTGACCTCTGCCTCCACAGGGTGATGTACATTGATTTATGGAACACTGAACTCTGTGTGTTAGGGGCAAAGTGAGAAGACAGGGGTTATTCGCGGGATTCATGGAATAAAATCAGGAGGCAATTTGTTTGGTGTGATAGCATTTGGAGGTCAAAGAAAGTCAGAGGTGGGAAGTAGTGGAGTACTGTACTTAAGTACATTTTTCTGGTAGCAGTACTTTACCCCACTACTTGTTTTTCTGATGGCTTTTTACTTTTACTTCTTACACTTTTAACACAAATACCTGTACTTTTACTTCTTACTTTTTCAAAACAGGCTCGTTACTTTAGTTTTAATCTGTGTTTGGCGACGTGATCATTATTATTTAGATTCATTGCGTCTGAATGAAAACGTTGTAATTTTGCCGTTGTTCAGCATCAAAACATTAATTAGCTAACAATGACATTATTGTTGTATTAATATAAAGTGAGGTCAGTTACTCTATAAAACAGATGGTAGTTATGGGTACTTTTTACTTAAAGTGGACCTATTATGCTATATTTGAAAAATATATTGTAGGGCCATACCTATACAAAACATGTCTGAAGTTTTTTGCTTAAAATACCAAACAGATCACCCATTGTAGCCATGCCTCATACTGCTCATTCCCCTCTATTACAGCCCTGTTCCAAACAGGCTGATTCTGCTTTAAATGGAACGGCTACTGCTAGCCACGCCCTTTTGTAGCGTCATGCAGCTTTCCCCTGCTAAGAGAGTTTTCTACGGGGAGAAACTCAGCTAAACGCTGCGGTGATTAAATGCCATATCCCATATTATGCTCCCAACCACTTCAAGCATTATTTCTGAAACAGTATGGAGCTCAAACCTTTCTCTCTCGCAGGGTTTACGTTACACATATTCTCTCCAGTTAGCCTACAGCGTTAGCTCCATGGTTAGCTCTGAGTGTTAGCATGCTTGCTAATGTAAACACAGAGCATATTACTCCCAAAACAAGCCGTGCATTGTTTCTGATACAGCACATAGCTTGACATGCGCCTTATGCCATTATATGTATTATATATAACAACTTTACTCTAAGTGCCTCCTGCAGACATCCTGCTGAATACACAGACACACAGCTGCGAGAGGGGATTCAGCTAGACACGGAGACGATAGGTTGGGATGTGTCACGTGTGCCAGAGACGATAGGTTGGGACATGTCACGTGTACCGGAGATGATAGGTTGGGACGTGTCATGTCGGCCGGATGTCGCCAATGACGTAATAGGAGAACAAATTCTGGATCTGCTTGTTGTCTTTTTTATTTTTTTAGAGATGTGGGTATGGATGAAAAGAGAAAGGGTTTTGTTTTCGGAGACTTTGTGAGTTCCCTGACACACCGGGGACACATTTATGTATAAAAGACATCAAAAAGTGCTTTTTGCATAATAGGTCCCCTTTAAGTACATTTCGAAGCCCTTACTTTTTTCACTTTTACTTGGGTAAAGAAGTTTAGTCAGTACTTTACTTTTACCAGAGTAATTTTAAACATGAGTACCTGTACTTCTACTTGAGCAAAGGATGTATTTACTTTTGCCATCTCTGAAGAAAGTGAGGAAGATAGGTTGGGTGGGGAAAACAGTTTGTCTCCATTTACATTAGTGAAATGCTCATTTGTTTTCCAAAAGTAGACATTATTCCTCTCAGACAGGGCTTCATTTTTGGACATATTCCTGTGGTGCAGAGGGCAACCAGCAGCCTATAAAGGTAGCTGAGAAATCAAACAATCTCAGAGGGGGGGCAGCATCTTGCCTTGAGGAAATCTGCATGCTGTTTTACATCTGCTGACTCAGGCTTGAATGAGTCAAAACCATGGTCCTTTCTTACTTCAGGGAAAACAGATGGACCTCCAGCAGAGTCAACATGCTGTGATACTGTATACTGAATGCACATTTTCATTTGGATTATAAGTGGGTAAAAATAGGGAGGCGCGAGTCAGCTCTGACGTCATCTACATAGTGTAAGGCTCATAAATTAAAAACACACACACCACTCGCATGCAATACAATAAGAAAACTACCTTCATTCCAATCAGGATTTATTATTTAGCCAAAGCAATCATATATAAACTGCAGTTTCAGCATCACAGAGGTGTTTGTTAAATCTGGAATATTAGATAGCATTTAATTACATTTCTCTCAAATTCTTGCCGACTCTACAGCATTGTTTTATATATGCACTGTGAAAGTTTCCTTTTGGTCAAGTTGTTTATTCTTTGTACAATAATGTCATAAGGCACCATTCATTAAGGCATGTTTCCCTTATTGGAAAGATGATAATGAAGGAGGAAAGACAGATTTCTTCTCTTTCTTTAAAAAAATCTGAATCTGTAACCCATATTGGCAGACGCACTGCAGATCTACTTTCATTCAATTTAGATATTTAGATATTTTGTCCTTCTCATGCCGTCACAAATAACACATTCAATTTCATCTAATGCTATCTATTGTTCCTGTTGTGAGGAATAACGTTTGTGTGAATCATTCCCAGTAGTTCAAGCACACAACACAATAAATGTGAAAATAATGGCAACAGGTTTTCATGGAAAAAGCTCCGTGTTTATTGCTGTGGAGTTTGCTACCTAGGTGACGTTACATGGGGTTGCCATGGAGGTGCATAGGGATTCATTTATTGTCCAGAGAATACATCCAAAGCTGTTACGAATGAGTATGATAGCCTTTGTTAAACCAGACCTTTTCTTACCTGTGTTGTACAACAGCTTGCACTAGCTCAATGAGAGCACTGAACTGTGAAGTGTCTGATTCGTTGTTGTATGTTACTTTATGTTTGGGCCTACGAAGCCTGTCAAATGCATTAAATGTATTTTTTCAATGTGTTCACGACATATTTTTCTATCTTGCTTTACAGCTGAGTTCCTCTTCCTGCTGTGGGCAGTATATCTGTGTTATGCTGTGAGGACGGTGCCCTCTGCATTCCACGAACCTCGCTACATGGCCATCGCTGTTCACAACGAACTTGTCCTGACGGCAATATTCTATGTCATCAGGTGAGAATTCTCCCTCCCTGTCATTCAGATTTGCTTAGCGCATATATGTGGTGGCATGAATATAAGATAGGTATCTCTATCTATCTAACAAAAACATTACATTCATTTGAATTCCTGGCACTATCTTTATATTCTGGTGCGGTGATCTCCGCCCCTCTGGGGATAAGAGGAAGATAAAACAACCATTATCAGGAACAAAAGCCTCTTCATCAACATACAGATGCTGTCACTTACATTCACAACATGTGCCACATTTACTAGCTCCATATTTTATATTATAGTCTTTGATTGCCCTCCACTGCTGTCATTTTGACATTTATGTCCTCCAGTAGATTGTCTAATTTCCATCACATGCGGGCTACCGCTCGACCCCTCTGTTCATCTAGGGTTTTTTATTATTGTGGTGAAATCTCCCCCCTCCCTCCAGTGTACACGTCAAATAGCTGCACCGTGCAGTTTATAAATTAGACGTTTTAGCTGACACCACCACAGCCAATCCTAGCTGGAGTCCCCCTAATTGAGAGCTTAGCTCCATCACATTATTCACTAATGAACCATTTCAGAATATATTATGTATTTCAAGACAGAATAAATAGCTTCAATTATTGTCAGCCACATTCCAGTTATAAAAATAAAATCAATTACCAAGAAAGTCTGCATCATTGACGTATATTTGACAGTTTCTCTGGATAAATCTGAGACTTTTTAACAGTTTTGATGGTATTTAAACATCTGGCGCTTTGTGATTATTTTGCCAACCTCTTTAATCGGCCACTACAGCCTTGTTGTGAGGCTTTGCTATGCGGAAAATGGCCCAATAAGACCCCTTATAAATTGGAAAGCTGCCTGGTTTGCTAGTTATTCCAACTGGCTGCCACCAGAGACCACAGCGTACATAGGGGTTTGTTAAAGGCATCTGGCAGCCATTTTTGTTACTCACAAAACCTGCTATTTGATCCCTCAGTGACCAGTTACAGCTCAGGCTTCTTTGTTTGATGTGATAGTCATCAGGTTTTAGCCAGGTCCAGGTGTAAGTGGGAGAAACTGAAGGGAACATAATAGCTTGAGGTCGAATCGTGAGTGATGGGGAGTGTTTCAGTAAAGCGCTGGCTGCGAGCAGACAGCATGCCAAGATTATTAAATCCTCATCTGCACCGAAACTCCTTACAAAACATGAATGAGGGATGACTTCAAAGCTTTTGGACATTTCATCTGCTGGACCTTTGCCTTCATTCATCCCTCACAGCTATAACCACATTACTGTTTGTTAATTAGCCATTTACCAACTAACCACTGTAATGATAATGCTAGATGACATTTGCTTGGAGAGAAGCACCCTGGTGGTATATGGAATCATTATCTGACAGGACATACCTTCATGTCTTTGCCGTGCATGTGGTATCACATTGCAAAAAGCCTGTTCTAAATAAAAGGCTGACTATTATTTTTCCGTGTTATTATCTCATTTTACACCAACTGCTGCAACACAGTCAGCCCAGTGTCTTATTGTCTGAAAATGGTTGAATCTTGTGACCAGATCAAGGTCATTCCCCCTTATTGTGAAACCAATTTCGAAAAAGGAGGAAAATATTGTGTCCTTGCCAGCATAAGGATCACCCAAGTGGAACATTATATGAGGCAGTGGAACTGACGCCTAGACAGACAGTGTATAAATCTACTTTGGCTGAAAACACATTAAGACTGCTGGTCTCCGTCTCTGCCGGCTCCATCTGTATCTAAGAGGTTTACTTCAAACACAGTAACGAGTATGAATATCATAGGATAATTTAGTTATTATTGACTGCCTTTAGTGTATGTACATTTAGAATTTGACAAGGCACTCTTGTATAGATGTTAAAGATCTGTTTAATAACAAGACTAGTGCCCGGAACAACAGATATTAAACTAATAATGAACACTAGGAATTCGAGCAGCTTGATTGATGAATCTGCATGCATTATCATTATTATGAATACTTTACTATTACTAATAGTAATTGCATGTACAGACAGTCAAATAAATTGGCTATATGTCTGGGTATCACTGCTCTTGAATTAATATTAAACTAGATTCATTCTCTCCCTCTTGTCTGTTTTTCACATCCTGAATATCTTTCCTCTTTGTTTTCATTTGACAGGTTCACTCTAGCTCCAGAGCTCCATCCAGACTGGATGCTGTTACTGTTCTTCACCCACACACACTTAACTGTTACAGTAACACTGGGTCTGCTACTCATCCCAAAGGTAATCATCACATTTAAAAATGTATCATTCTTACCTTACATGTCTTTTTTATTAACTATTTTTGTTTTAATCCAGTTCAAGGATCAAGCTCAAAAGAGATTGTATTTTTACATTCTTGTCAACAAATCTTATGACAAGAGAAAAATGAATTGTTATGATCCAAGTACGTTTTGTCTGTGTATCTGAAGCCTGATATATATTGTACATTTCTGTGGCATAGACCTTTATTGTTATCCAAAAACACCTCACTGAGCTACACAAAAGGTGACATTCCCAGCTGTTTTAGGAAACTACTTTGTCTTTTTATTGAATTAAGCTGTATATGTGAGACATATTTTAAAGATTTTCCATAGTTACCAATGGATTTTGGGGTGGGGAAGAGAAAGGCATGGAAAGTCAGGAGGGATTGAGAAGCAAACTAAAACATTGATGGCTCTGAAATGAGTGTTACAAACAATGCTGTTCCTCTTTATGCCACACCATCAGTTCCTGTTTGCTGGCACCCACATGAGAGATGATATAGCCTCCGAGGCGTATGAGGACGAGATGGACATGGGTCGTTCGGGGTCGTATCTGAACAGCAGCATAACATCGGCATGGAGCGAACACAGTCTTGATCCTGAAGACATCCGGGTATGAAGTGCTTCCTATAACCTTTCATTCTCCATTGTATAACCTGGTGACAACCTTTCCAGAAATACTGAGCAATGGTAGTTTTTTATTGCAGACACCAGACGAAATGGGCCATCTCAGTTCTATTAATGGCTGTGGCGTAAGGTCTTGCGACAGTCATTGGGAAAAACGTACCAACGTGAGCAGAGATTTCTGTTTGTCTGTTAGAGCTGAAGAAGTCTCTCTACCAAAAGATTTGGGCAAGCTTATTCAGCAGAAGGCATTCATTGTGTCAGATCGAAATACAGACAGAAATACCATAAAATAAAGACCTGAGCTTCGAGGCTGTTTCAGACCTAACATTAAAACACTCCGTTTCCTATTTTGATGCTGTCCGAAACTGTCCTGTCTTTGCTTTTTATCAGCACGCATGTGATATTCCGTAGTATATATTTTAACCGTTTTTAGTCAAGTCTCCTGAATTTGTACTGCATGTCTCTGTGCAGTAGAATGCTTTTTTGTAACAGTGCTTTGATTAGAAATATCAATTTTTTTATGAATGCACTTCTTTGCAATCTAAACTGCCAACTAATCACCTTGTTTCTGTCTTTCCCCCCTTGATTTGTTCTAAATATGTAGGAGGAGTTGAAGAAACTCTACTCCCAGCTGGAGATTTACAAGAGGAAAAAGATGCTAGCAAACAACCCTCATCTCCAGAAGAAACGTAGTTCCAAAAAAGGGTTGGGTCGTTCGCTGATGAGACGCATAACTGAGATTCCGGAATCGGTGCACCGGCAGTGCAGCCGTGAAGACAAGGATGCTGGAGAACATGGGAGCAACCGTAACAGCATTTGCATGTTGAAGAAGAACCCCTTTGATCAGACTCACCCAGGAAAGCCGGCAAAGGAGGAGACGCTTAAGAACAAGGTTTTCTCCCTCAAGAAGTCCCACAGCAGTTACGACCATGTCCGTGACCAGAGTGAAGACTCCAGCAGCTCAGCAACAGACAAGATGGAGGTTACTCCGACTGAAGGCTCTCTCTTGGACACACTTATTGGCAAGAAGCTGGTCAAGAAGAAGTCCAGTGAGAATGTAGGGGTCACCAGTGAATCTACAGAATCGGTTCCTTTGGTCTGCAAGTCAGCTAGCGCCCATAACCTCAGCGCAGACAAGAAACCGATTCATCCCAGAGCCTCCATGCTTCAGAAGTCCCTCAGTGTCATCGCCAGTGCCAAAGAGAAGACTTTGGGCTTGACAGGAAAGACCCAGAGTGCAGAGGACAGCAATAAGAAGAGTCAGCCGAAGAGCAAAGAGACGAGGGCCAATGCAGATCCGGAGAATGAATTCCAACCCAAGATGATTATCAGCCAGTCAGTTGAGTGCAAACAGACTGCGTCATTGGGTAGGATCATGAAACAGCCAGTGAGCGGTAGCCAGCCTACAATCTGCTCTGATCCAATCACGGGAAAAGACCTCTGTGATCTCTCAGAGGTTTGTCCCTGGGAACTGGAGGATCTCCCAACGCCGTCTGAAAACAAGGTCCAAAAGCATGTATCCATCGCGCCAGATGAAACCACAACTGTTCACGGAGGGAGCACCAAGGGAGGAAAATCTCAGCAGCAGAAACAGAAAGCTTCTGATCAACCTCCATCGAGTGGCAGTCATTCAAAGGAAATTCCAAAGACGACCGCTGTACGAGCAGAGATATGTCCATGGGAAGATGGAGGTGAAAGTCAAGGTAGTCAAGTAGAATGCTCAAATCCACAAACAAACATTCAGGCAAGCAAACTTGCTCAGACCCAACCGCCTCATTCAACAGAGAGTTCCAAAACACATCGGGTAGACGTTTGTCCATGGGACGTTGAGGAGGCCCAAAAGAAAACTGAGTCAGCTTTTTCTCCAGATGTAACAACACAAAGAAAAGGCACCTCTCCTGTGGAAGGTAAAAGAAGAAGTACTCTTTTAGATCCATCCAAAACAGGAGACTCGCTGCAGCCACTATCTGCAAAAGCAGATGTCTGTCCCTGGGACTATGAAAGCACTGCAGTATCTCCAAGTTCTGAGAGGACACCCAGTCCGTCTCAAGCATCCAAAACCAGGGAATCCCCATCAAAAAAGAAGGGTACCCCTTCCACAAGAACAGTTGAGAAAGAGAAATCAAAAGACGCTGATATTGAGAAAAGTAGAACAAAAGCTAAGGACAAGAGTAAATCTTCAGAGAAACAAACAAGCCAACAAAAAATGGCTGCGGTATGCCCATGGGATGTGGAGAGTCATCAGGATGTTCCGGCGGTAGAAAAAAGGAAGAGTGCAAATGTAGGGACGGCCAAAGCAAAGCCAGTTGAAGTCTGTCCATGGGATTTTGAAGCTTCATTAGATAAAAAAGATACAGACAAAAGTGCTTCTCCCATGAAACAGAGCAATCCCAGTCCTAAAGGCGGTGTTGTAAGTGCTCAAAAGGCAGATGTTTGTCCCTGGGACTTTGACGATAGCACATCAAGCAAGAAGGCATGACCTTAATGGACTATTAAAATGATAGTTATTGATGTATACTTTTTTCACTCTGAAATTGTTAAGTGCGGTGACTTGGAAGAAAAGTTCAAGATCAAGTTCCACGAGTTGCCTTCCTTTATGAGTTTTTTTCCTCTTTTACCTATTTTGAAAATAAGTAAAATGTAAAAAAACAATAAAGTCATGACAAGCATTCCAGATTATTACAGGAAGATCCTGAGGATAAATCTTAGACTAATTATGCAACTTTTGATTCAGCCTTTTCACTTCATTAGCAATGTTGAAAATCTGCATATATCATGTTCTCTATTCGGTCAACAATTCTTGGTGGTTGTTTTGTGCATTATCATCATCACTTATTGGACTAAGATATGACATGATCTGTAGGGGGAAAAGAAGTATGACATTAAGGTTGATGTACAAAACAGCAAAAGTGAAAGCCAAAGAATAAGGAAACAATTGCAAAGAGCGTTATTGGTCTGTCGGCGATAAAGTTAAATTATTATTTTGTGTCCACTCCTTGGCACAGAGGGAGGGACTCCCAGGATATAAAACAGTATATAGCACTTTAGCCAACCTAAATTGAGAACTGAAGGTGTTCTTTTTGTACATTTTGTCTTCTTATTTTCAACTTCATGGCATGATGTCACATACCGACCAAACTTAGTTTTTATTTAGATCTATTTAATTGTAGTTCTCAGCAGATTAAATTGCTTCCAAGTCTGCAGAGATGTACTGTATGTGCCTAACTAACTAGCATTGTCTTGTACCAGTCTGAAGCGAAGCAAAATACTTCTTCTTCTTCAGCACTTTGTGACCGTGAATTATATAAACAGCATGCACAGCCAAGTGTTGAGACTAGTTGGACCCTTCTGGTTTGTCAACTAAAGCAGTTTATATGTTGAGAAATATATAATGGTTTGTTTTTTTATATACCAGAGGCACTCCTTTTACTGCTTTCCTATTTCCAGACGCTCATTCAGGATGGTGGAGATTATATGAGAGCAGCATTAACATGAATGTGTGTCAAAATGGCTCATATGTACACTGTAAAAAGTAGGGATAGAAATACTGGGGCAATACTGAGGGAACAATTTGCACCAGCTTTGTTTATGAATCCAGCATGGATCATTTTGTTGGCTTGAACCAAGTATGTGTGTTTGTGTGTGGACACAATATCATGCATTTATAGTGTAAATGTAATTCTGTAGCTAAACCTCTGATGTCTCATACAAGAAGAAGCTTTAACTCACTAAAAACCCAAAAATGAAATGGTTTTCTAAACGGTAATTAACATATTTTACCATTTAATTTCACCAACAGCAAGTAAAGCTACTGCTTTGAAGGGTAATAGTGGTTTATTATAACTTGGGTTTTATTTTCCTAATTATGGCCATCATTCCAACCAAACATTTTGAGACCTGGAACAGGTCAGTGATGTAGCCTTGTTTCCAGATTTTAGCTTTTACTTTGTCATAATTACCAAAATAAAACCCAATCTTTTGGAGATCAAAACTATCCTTTGATATTTTAAGATAAAATATAAATAAACGACCATTATACAATGGCGATAACAAGCACTACACTGCCATCAGTTTTTTATTTGCATTTCTGTACGGAAATCGAATGCATGCTCTTCCCAGTTTAATTCAGGTTTGTTGATTAGTTGAGATGACCTTTTAGAATTAGGTTTAGCAATGCGGCATCAACTAATAATCTGACTAAACCTTTTGAGGACTTTAATTTATTTAATGTTTTGTATCAAAATGTCTAAATATTCATCACGCACTATCCACGTGAAAAAAAGAATCTCCCACTTAAATTTGAAATGACCGTTGAACATTTGCTAATAATTGCAACCTTGCAAAAAAACATATATCAATAGCATCCACGGTATTTTGTGAGAAATACATGGTAACACTGAATGTTGTCACTGATTGTAATTATCTATAATTGCTGTCAAATTCCTTAATATCCAAGCTCTGTAGTATGGGATTTAAAAAACAAGTCATATTTGATAAAACATACTGTAGGTCTTCAATTGCTTCATTTCTTTGGCACAAACAAAAAATAGAACAGTGAAAATTATATTTTTGAATCTAATTTTGTTCTACAGTTTACCTCTATCAACATGATGTAGATGCTATGACATACATCTCTGAAAGATTACCCATTGACCTATTGGGGTGTCATCTGAAATATTTCAAATGTGTAGTGTTTGCCTTACAGCGTGAGATTTGTCATCCCCCCTTGAGCTCCTATAGGAACGGTGTCTGAGAAGAACTGTCAACGTGCATGGATTGATTGTAATGATTTGATGGATCTATGTGATATTTATCAGCCAGATGTTACGCGTCATCCATCATATGCATTGTGGTAGTAGATGCAGGGCCATACCAAGAGACCTTGTGTGACAAGAACGACATTTCAAAAGCCTTTTCTTTTTTTTAAGTCACTTTGGAATCACTGCCGCGTTGGATCTTTACTGCCCTGGTGATGGACAATACGCTGTATATTTTTATCCTTGTAGGAAAGCTATTTGAAATGAGAAGATGTGTTTATTTCTTGATATTCATTTTGAAGACGACTTTAAATGAGCTCAAACAGGCTTTAAAACAACCATGATTTTCATGAAATTCTAATATTTGTTGGTAATTTGTATGACGACAAAAGACGGTATTTTTTTTCTCCATTTAAAAATGTACTTTTCAAGGCATTTATTGATTAACTTTACACACTGGGCCCATGAGATTTCCAGATTAGAGCTGGAGCACAAGAAACACAATAACACTTGTACTGTCTTAGAGCAGAAGATAATAATATCCAACAATTTCACTGTGTAATACATCATATTACAATCAGTCTTCTTTGCTGTCCCATTTACATAATTCCAGTATGCTTCCTTGAGCATTCCTCAGTTCAGTCAGTCTATGTATACTTACTTGTGTATACATAACCAGTGTACGTTACTCTGGAAATTATCGTCGTCTTTTGGCTGTATCATATGAATCCTTGAAAGTATGAACCTCAAATGGAGCCATTTGTCTTGTACCATCTTAAGATATTGGGAAAGTCCTGTAGCTCTTTGTCCACCAATCAGATCCTTTACCATTGTTGGCTAGCTGATTTCATTTAAACCTGACTTCTCCTCTCTTGTGACCAACCCGATGGCAACACAACTACTATTGCTACTACTACTACTACTATTCAATGCCGTAACGTCGTAAATCTTGCTCTTGTGGCTTCTGCATGAATTGAAGAAAAAATAAATAATAGGACCGATGTTTCACTGCCCTTGATAGAACAAAAAAGAAAAAAAATTGATCTTTTATGGACTGTTACAAGTTGTATAGTGAGTGATACTGTCCCTAACCCACTGTATTATGTGCTTGTTATAACTATTGCTCTATGACAAGCTTATAGCATCAATATATGGGAACATTTGGTAGATTTATATTGTGTTATATTGTGATAGCATGTACATAAAAGATACCTCCTCTGCAATAAATATTTATATGAAAATTAAGCGTGTGCTCAAGTGTGTTTCTGAATCTTCTACTGCACTTCAAGATCATATACAATCCTTTGTCCACGTCCCTACTCCCGAGGGAAGTTGATACAAGACACTCCCATGATGCATTTGTGCTTTGTAATCATCCTTGTCATCCCTTGTGTTTGCTTATTCCTCATGTAGACATGCCGTTAGAGAAACCATGGCCTTTAAAAGCCTCATGCATCATGACCACTTAAGGTTATGTGCTTCTTGGCGACTGTCCTGAAATGCTTTTATGGCTTGATGTGTTTTTTTGGACAGAGATCAATGGACGCTGTGCAGGAAGCGAGAGATACAAGATGGTATCAAATGCTGACTCCAGACCCCTGCAGAAAAACTGAAGCTATTTTCCAATCCCAAAATAATGATTGGCCACGATTAAGTAATGTTTCCCTCTGAGCCAAAGGGAAAAATCGTTTCTTGCTCTATTAATACTATTCAAACCTCATATATTCTGCATAATGAGCAATGCATAAAACTGACAGTGTCTACACAACTAGACTAGTGTCACAACTACTTTTGTCTCTATGAATAGGGCTGTGATGCAGCCAAATAACATTGCAAAATATTATTTTGAAAAGCAAACATGTTAGCATTGATTCCTGTTTACAAGAGCACTTTCGGAGCCGTTGAAATAAATAGAAGATCAATGCAGGCTGCTGCATGGAACTGAAATAGAGAAAACGTCAGAGAAGAAAACACATGAGAAATAACCTGTGACGGGCAGATACGGAAACTATTGATGTCCCATTTGATATTCATTACAGTTAAAAAAGCAGTCTTTCCATAAAGAAATATATGACCGTTAAAGTAACTATAAAACATTGACTTTGTTTTACAATAACAGGCTTTTTTAGTGATTAAACTAAGAGAACAATCAGCTGAGTCAGTGGCTTTTCAGAGCTTTATAGTGAGTTTCAAGTCATTATTTAGCTGTCCAGCCCACAACATTGTTTTAGTTCATTATTATTACTCTAACAGAGGTTGTTTTTAGGGGAAAAGTTCATAAAACCCTTCGCACACAGTCAAATGTATTTGACTGACACGGTTAGAGACTAGCTGGTAAACATTATGTTGATCACTTAGCCAGACATTTCTTTCATCTGTCCCCAAGAACCTGTTTTCAAAAAAGATGTTTAATAATAATAATAATGCATGCAATAAAGTCCTGCAAATCAAGCATTTTATAATTAGGTTTCTTGAGTTGAAGACAGTGTCTGGGGCTGCATTTTATTAAGGAAACAAAAAAACACCTTTCAATTGAAAGATACTCAATTTCTCCTAAGTAACATTCCCTGAAAGCAGCCTTCCAATTGTTACTGGAACCTGCGCATTGTTGGTATTATGTGTCTATCAAGCACCCTACTAAAAGAACAATCATATTAAATTCATTTATACAGAAATATGTGATAACAGGATGTTCTAAAGACAGAAATAATCCCACTGAAGCCTCAATGAGAGACCAGCCCCCTCATACACATCTTAAACTGTGCAAAAGAAGAGTCCTCTGCATCTGTGGTGCATGATGGTGAGAACGGATGTTTGCGCAACTCTTTGTTGTCTTTTAGAGGACAGCGGGACACATCTTCCAGCATGACAGGATACATGTTTATACTTAATCAGAGCCTTTTGTAGGAAGTGCTGGACGGCGGTGGGGAGGAAGACGGACAGGAGATGAGAGGAAGCTGAGCGTTTTGGCACAAGCCAGCACGCTCAGTCGCTGACTCATCCGTCTCTCAGATGGAGGGGAGAGAGGTGGTGGTGTCGGTGGTGGTGGGATGTTGAGGACATGGCATGTGTCATGTCGGACTCATGACTCACAAATAAGGGCTGTGTGCGTGGGGGGGCACCTAGTGGGAGACGTACACATGTGGGAACACGCTGTAACAACATCATTCAAGGGTGCAATTCATTGTTCTTGTGTTGAACCTGATTAACTCAAACACTCCAATTTCTAGAAATCACAGTTGGATGTATTACACCGTTTTAATTAAGAGTTCAGAATGTCATATCCTTTTTATTTATTTTTATATTTTAATCGTTTAACATTTATTAGAATTGTGTTCTTATTCTTATTTTATTACTATTATCTTTTTTTTCTGTTGTACCTATTTTCACTTTATTTGTTGGATCTTTTCACTTGTCTTGTGTCTTATCTTTCCGAGATAAATCACTATTTATTTTATAGTAATTTATTTGTATTATCATACCTTTTACCTCCTTGTGTCTCTTTACCTGTTAACATGTTACATATTGCTGCATGTATCTGTAAAGGTTTTAACATCTGATCTGAGGGGAATTTCTTGTTGTTTATTTTTTACTTGTGATGTGTTCCGTTTTTGAAACACTTTGAGCTGCATTTGTTGTGTGAAAAGTGCTATAAATAAAGTTTTATTTAAATTATTTGTATTATTAAATTACATTTCCTCATGAGTATAAGAGAGCCATGATCTGTTATTGTATAGCACCTAGTGTTGTAATGTTCGACCTCAGCTAGTAGGCAGTTAGCCGCCCCCGAGGTCCTGTTCTCCTCCATGCTCTGAAGCCACACCTACGGACTCCTACACATGCTTTTCTGCCTCAATGGTGGCTTCATCATTAGAGGAGCCCCTGGTGATGCGAGCATACATGACTCACAGAGAACCTCTGTTACGCTCCTCCTCCTCCTCCTCCACCACCTCCACAACTGGCAGATTATGCACAATGCAGACATTAACACATTTATGTCCATGCAATTCAGCATCAAGGTACACTATCACAGTTCAATTACTTACGCATGTCGTCCAATGAGTAATTGTTTACCCCCGTCAAAAGTGTCCTTGTTTCATTGCTGCAGAGACAAAAGCTGGAAACACAGCTCATCAGAACTTTGAAACGTGCGTCACTGTGCTGCTGTTTAACGTAGGTATCAGCTATTAACACCTACTGCATTTGGGGAGGATCGTCAAGCCATGGTATCCACACGTCAATAAATATGACTTCAAACTGACATTCACATCATTTCGTCTTCAATTCTGAATTTTACATTATCTGTAATTGTTATCTATCTCTAAGTCTAAATGCTTTGTCAAATAATTTCCCACCATGCTAGTAACATGCTTTTCATTCTGCATACGTTACAACTTATCTGAGAATTTTGCACGTTTGCACCACTTCATAAAGGACAGTTCTTACACTTTGAATTTAACAATGCATATTGTTCCACAGGTATGTGTTATATTCCAATTGACATCTTTTTTTGTACTTGTATACATTGTTCGTTTAATGTTTTTTTAAATAGTCCTCTTATAATATTCCCCAAGTGTTCCCATTTGAATTTCTTGTCCGGTGTTTGTGTGAACCGTTATGCTGCAAAGCTAATTATTATAATAACAATTTGCTTTGCATTTAGTTGTATTATTATTATTATTATTATTATTTGTATTCAAATACTAAAATCCTTTTATTCTTATAACATGCAAAATATGGCGAATAGCCAATAAAACACCTACCAGGTTGATCCCTGAATCCTTTCATTCCCAGAAGAGAAGAAATACATTAGCAGCACTGTTTGGATACCTTAAGGTAAGAGAAAACACTTTCAGGCCAGTCATTTTGACGGGTAACGGAATATGATGTAACACTGGAAAATACATCATTTCTATATGTCCTCAGAAAGAGACAAAACAAACATATAAAGATAAAGCACACTGCTACAAATGAGTGCTAAAGTGAGCAGCATATTAATAAATGTTCTCAACAAAGGATAACAAACTGATTAACACCTTTGCTAAAACATGCCTCAAATGGGAGAATTTGTGTCTTTTTCTTTTCTTATTTTGAGTTGAAAACCATTGAAAAAAGCTTTCTTAAGCAATCACCTTATATATGACATGACAACAAAGACTGGTGTAAAAACAACATAAACAGGTTAATATTCAATAAAGATAACTGACAAGATGAAGCCAATTGTAACTTGTAAATTAGGATACATTGGGATGTGAGTATTTGTTGCTATGTCTGATGTTTGATAGGCTAAATATAATCAATTGGAAAACAGTATTCAAATAATATTATTTCTCCTTCCCGTCTGAGACTCCTTATAAATACAATTAAGGGCATTTTCCGTAATTCTAGAATAAGATCAGCCTTCATTTGGCATCTATTCTTACAACGTGATTGATTGAACACAATTATCTTAAACTCTAAAGGCTAATAGGCCAATGTATCTCCCTAGCTGACAGGATGAGGCCAGTTTTGGCTCCTCTGATACTGGATGACTTTCCTTGGGTAATGGCTTTGGCTAAGGCTGATATGTAGTATTTTTGGAAAGTAATTCAAATATTGGCAATCAATGTTGTTATTTGTGTTACTGAAACCCGAGATAACATTAATCACTGGACTCCTCCTCTACGACCGGGGTTCATTAGATATTTATGAGTTAAATTATATCTAAACTGCTTATGCAAGTCAAATGATACCAGTTAGAGAGATATATAGAATAGACTTGTAGAATACGGTTTACAGTCATTATCTGTGCTGCAGACGGTGCCGATTACAATTACTTGAAATCAGTGTCAATTACAGCCCCCATGCACGTGACAGGAGCTTGTGAATTTCCTGTACTATCTCTACAAACACTTGTGTTCCTTTATAGAAAAAGGAGAGCATTTTCCCCATGGTGAGTCCTCCCTGGCTGCAGCTTTCTCCTCACATTGTTGTGATTAACTGCCGGAGCCCGATGACACCTCTTCCAATTAGAGAAGCCTTTCAGCCACTTGTGCTGAGAGGAGCACATTTCTCTGAGAAAGTCCTGTCTAAAATATACTATTCATACCTTTTTGACATGCAAAACACACAACGTTTTTAGTGTCTATTTCATTGACACTTTGTGTTGATCGAGCAAGGATTAAAGTGAAAAAACCCTTCATTTTCTGTTTACTGGAATTGTTTCACAGGCTAGCCTTCTTCCAAAGGACTATATGTGAGAGAGAGGAGAAAAAATGAACATCAAATAGCTGGGAACTACAGTAAGGTTAGAATTTTCCTTGACAGCCTCCACTTCAAATGTAACTTTGTATTAAAAAATACAAAGCTAGAGAGATAATGTGTCTTGCTGTGAGGTTAAACATAGATTCCACTCAATATCATAAACACATGCATATTTTTTAAGGATATTACTAGGCCTATTTATTCCCCACGTTCTCTTTGTGACACATGTTCATCCTCTTCCAAGATACATTGGCACAGACACTTTCTTTTCATTATCTACATACTTTTTTAAGGCATGGTAATATTACAAGGCAATATATGACAAAGAAAACCTATTTGCCTTGTAAAAATGTAGAACCAAAAAAAAAAAAAAAAAACAGAATGGGGGAAAAAAAGTTTCCGATCAAATAACCAGCATACTCGAATAATAGTTGACAATTGTTTGGTTTTTCAGAAGAGTCTTGAGTAACCATGTATTGTTGCTACCAGATGTGGGATAAGAACTCAGATTGTGTGCTTAAGTAAAATAGAAGTACCAGAGTGTAGGAACTCTGTTACAAGTAAAAAATAAACAAATAAATGTAGTGGAGTAAAAGTAGGTTACACGATTTACCTCTGAATTGTAGTGGAATAGAATTACAAAGGGGCATAAAATGGAAATACTCAAGTAAAGCACAAGTTTCCTCGAAAAGTGTACTTGAGTACAGTACTTGAGTAAATGTACTTAGTATGTTTCCCAACTCTCGTTACTACCTATGATGGCGCTTCTATGATTGTTCCACACCATGGATGTATAATAAGTAGAAATAACCAGAGTAGACGTTCAGCTCGGCCCCGCCCCCTAGCGGCGGGTAAGCTTACGTCATGGTCATGACGTTATGAGCTGATGACGTATGTAGTGTTATCATTCTGCTGCTGAATTTAAATGACTACAAACTAAATGCGTGTCTGCTCCACGCTACCTCAGTTTACTTCCGGTGTACCTGTTCAACTCTACCCATCATAGCAACGGTAAATGTGTTAAACCTGTTAAATGTTTGAAAGCCATAGACTGTGTTTAGTTAAATACTACATGTCGTAGTGATTTTGTCAATGTTTTAGGTCTTCTGTTTATTTAAGTAGAGGTTGAGGACTATCAGTGGTACACCCGTCAATAATCGGGGGGGGTCCCCATCTCCCGTTTATTGCGCAATATACCGGTCGAATATTTCTCAATATGCAGTAGGCCTCCTATACAATATTCCATGGATGCCAATGACAAGACAATCAGTAGTCTATACTATAGCAGCGTTTCTCAACCGGGGCACCGTCTGGCGTCTTCAGGGGTGCCGTCAAATACTTCTATATTCTGACGTTCATATGAATAAATGAATACTCGACCGTTAAAGAGCCGTCTGTTTTCGATTCTATGCGAGGAAATGCTTTTGCCAGCCAAAATAGAAGATATTTGTGAATACATGTTTTGAATTGTAAATACTGGACATAGTAAGCTTAAAAACATGTTAGTGACCATTGCAAGTGGCAAATACATTTTATAATTTGAGACCCCCCTCAAATTTAGCTGTTGAGGGTTTCAGGGGGCTCAGGTGTTAATCAGGGGGGTCGAGCTCCCCCGGACCCCCCCGTATTTCGCACACTGGTTGAGGTAAAAAAAGAAAAGAAAAACTCTAAAGAACGAATTGAAATGTAGAGAAACCTTAGCAAAAGTTGCATTAATAAAGCAGTCAGATGTATTGTGTGTAGATGACTGTTGCCACTACTTCTATTAAAGCTGTAACAATGAAATGGCAATTGCTGGTTCATAACATGTATCTGTCTATCTTTCTAAGGGAAACCATGGAATTTGATGAGGAGAAACTACCTCAGTGCCCAGCTGGATCAGCAGTGGTTTGTAAAAGCTAGTATATGTGTATACTTTTCATTAATATGCAATAACAGTTCTCGCTACTTGCTTTAATCACTTACACTCAGTACTTTGGTACTTGAAGTATATTTTGATGCTTATACTTTTTGTACTTTTACTTGAATAACATTTGTGAAGTGCAGATTTTATTGAAACGAGTAGGCTATTCCTACACACGGTACTCTCTACTTTTACTCAAGGACAAGACATAGTACTCTCTCCCCTCTGCTACACTTATTACCAACCCTCTAAGTTATGTGATTGTTTAGTTTTTCCTTTTTTAAAGGGTGCAAACATTAAGCTGTTTGACTGATCTTACCATTCTTTAAACGTTTCACCATGGAGATAAAAAAACTTGTCATAACATTTCTCCAGTTTCAAGATGGTATTTTTATGATAATCTGTGTGATTCAACAGGCAGGAGAAAGGGGTGAGGATCCAGGAATAAGACGGTGAGTTGACGTTGGGGATGAAAACATCCAAACCTGTAGTGTGTTGAACTTCTTCGTGTTGTTGTAAGGACAGCGAATTCCTGCATGTGAGGTCACACACAGGTTGTTAAAACTGAAAGATGTACTTTAAAAGTTGAAAAATCTCATTATTATTTCCCAAAAAAAAGGTCTAAATCATCACAGTAATGGGAATGATGGCCCCTGCACTGTTTTTTTGCAAAAGCAGATACACACTAAAGGAACAAAGGCAGATCCACTCGTCCTAATAATCCAATTCTTTTGTTTTTAGGTGCAAAAATAGGCCTTTTGACCTCCATCCCACTCGTCTTTCAACCAGCAACTGCTGCAGCACAAACACCAGATGCTGAGCAGCAGAGCCCGAGAGGCACGGCGCTGCGTGAGTCACACTCATACCGACGGTGGTGTGAAGGGGCTAAGTGAAACGTTCATTCATATAAAAAAAAAAAAAAAAAGAAAAAGAACCGCTTTCTTGACGTCATCGGCAATCACTCAATTATAGCAATTTTTCCAGAAGGGAACTGTGGTGTTATCTCACCCTGTCGGCCTCCCAGATAGCATGCAGGCAGCCGACTGATGGGAACGAGGCGGCTCTCTCAGGATCCAATGTGAGGATCATCCACACTTTAGTTATTACCCTCTCAAGTCCCCATTGGCGTACAATACATGAACATACTCTGCACGTGTGATGGTGGTATTCAGGTTGTAATTTACAATACTCCAAAGCTATACGATAACACAAGGACAAACAGATCATTGCAAGTGTGAGGACAGAAGTATATAGGACTTGACGTGAAAAGCTTTCATACCTAGTGGGTTGATTGGTCCTGATCTCAACACAGCGGGGTTAAAGCGATAATGTATGCTGATTGGTTCTCTCTCAGCAGGGAAGGGGTAAACCTGGAGCTATAACAGTAATAGAATATAAGCTAAACAGCCTGCGCAACTTATTCGGTAAGTTAATCTCAGTTTCTTTAATCGATGTGGTCATTTTAAAGAGTTTCTTCAGGATGGAAGGCGCTGTCCGTTCTTAATTAAGTGCAATCTCTATAGTAACACATATTGTAAAATGTGGCTTTGCATGCTCTTATTTGGCGGGGGAACCCAGTTTTACAGATCTGTTCCGACATAGTTTTGTCCACAGACGCAGGGCGCACTAGATGCAGCTTTAGATTACAATACGCTGCTGGATGTCTAAAAAGACTGATAGTAAAAAGCCACGCTTCATGTTAGTAGGTTCTCTATTGCTCTTGTTTATATCACATCCAATCTCATGAAAGCAGATCATCTTGATTATTGGTAGTGTTCTACCTTTTTTATTTATATATTCTCGAAAAGAAGGAATCAGTATATGTGAGTGAAAAGGAACTTAAACAACTTTCTTAGACATAAAACATGAAACAGCAAACATTGTGAAAGGTCTGAAGACTAGCTTTACACTAATAAATGCAACTGCTTTAATTATGGACTACACAAATGACCAAAGACTGTAGAATGAAGCTTCTGAAACATTAAGGGAAAAATATCAATCAAGGCGACATAATAGCATGGCAACTGTTAGACGGAAATTACAACTGTTTTGTGTTTCTTCCTGAATAAAAAATTCAAATAGAAAGATTTCATGAAACTTAAGGAGAACCGTGATTGGGATTAAGTCGCACATACACGGATCATTGAAGTAATTAACCAGTGAAGTTATGAAATGCCTTTATGAAGAATGGATTTGGGCTTATGACAGTAAAATCCAGGCCGACACACACAGCACCTCCACCTCATGGGGAGCCGCGGAGTGTGGTGTGCAGTCCACCAGCCAGAGAGGAAGCATGAGTCAGCCCCTCCCCATAGTGAGCAACTTATATATGAGTGGGAGTCCCCTCACTGGGAGGCTAGAATGGATAACGTCATAGAGCGGTCTTTTTTGGGCAGGAGACGCTGGGCTACCAAATAATGATATTGATAATGTTAGGCGAGTCCCCTGTAACCTCTGAGCCATTGCCTATTAAAGGCATGGAATTGAAACATATCACCAAAGTGGAATTAAGTTTAAACCCATGTCATATTTAGGACCTGTTCGAAAAAGGGCTTTGAAATTGACAATGAGAACAAGACGTAGCAAAAAACAGCAAAAAAATAATATTGAAAATTGGCGATGTATGGACCAAGATATAATGGACTAAATAGGCTATTCCTTACAGAAGAAAAAAGTGTTTTATTTTGTCGTAACAAAATGTTAAAAGGGAAAGTCTCGTCTTGAATATTTAATTCAATTCAAACATATAAGGGTGTCAGCAATGCAACATGGAAATAAACCATTTCAGTTAATTTGGACTGTTTCCTGATTGTTCTGTCCTAGCCCTCCTGCCAATACTAACACGAAAGGGACTGTAAGTTGTGGAACGCTCCGACCCCAGAAGGCCCCCAGCAGTTCATGCATCACATCCCCACTGTAAGTTTTATTGGGAATCTCACCAAATATCTGCCATTTGTTATCTTTCTCTTGCTAACATGACTCTCTCTCGCACTTTCATTTTGCAAGCGCAATAATTTTGTAATCCTACTACATTTATTTAGCATCAGAGTGGCAAGCCTCTATGTAGCAATACCCAACACTGTCCTGCATGTGGCAAGAACTAACGTACTTTACCTATTATTCTAAAAGAAGAGCTCAAATGCCTACCCTGAGAAAGCAGTAAATGAGTGTATTTGTTGGAAAGAAAACATAATAGTGTATACTAACACCGCATATAACTGCTAAAAACCAAACGATACGGAGAATTTAACTTATTTCCCATTGAAAGAACATCTCTGTAATGGGATATTTTAAGAACTGGGCATGGTTGCTTTAAATACAAGGACTGAGACTTCTTGTGCAGTATCGTGCACAGGGAAAGTAAGAGCATTGGCGATTTCTAGTTACGATAAATCCTTGTTCGTTGTATTTAGGGGATTTGTTACGACAGTTAAGAACATCGTTCAGATCCTTACCAGACCAATCTTTTAAGGAAAAGCATTAGGATGGCAGTTAGGCGGATATGACCACTAGATGTAGATGTTTATCATTCTAGCAGTGTTCACGCCTAAGGCAAAGATGGCTAAGTGTGCATGAGATTTTTTCTTCCCGGGAACAGCCTCCCAGTATCACTGCTGATCAGCAATGAAGCCCCCCCGGAATGAGGGCCTGAATTTGTCCAAAGAAGAGTCCTACATAAATTCTGTGTCCCCTCTGTATTAATTACTCAGACATTACTAAACTCTATGCTAATCCCATTTGCCTGTGTCAAGATGTAGTTGTTCTAGGGGAAAAAAGGGCAGTATACCAAGAACCCGTGCCTGGCAGGTAGAGCAGAAGCGAAACAACAGGTGGAAAAGGGAGACAGAAAAAGGCGTTGACGATCAAAAAAGTTAGTTATTTTAGTTTTTGAAAGTAATAAATACTATAATACAGTATTGCATTTTGCCGCTGTAGTTTTAATGTACACTTTGATAGATTAAGCAATAATGTTTGGTCACATGTATTCCCAACATCTGGCAGCACATATGAGACCCAGCAGCCAAACCCCTGGGAGGGAGCCAAGAAGTCGGGCCAAAACCACCAGCAAGGGTAGCGTGAAACGGAGCCAGAACCAGTCGACGACTGCTGGGAATTTTACCACCCAGGAGCGGTGAAGCAAGCACTGTTTTACTGAACAACAAGCCAAGGGTTCACAGAATGTCTTCTGATCCTAGCGCTGGCGACGAAAAAGAAGGAACTAAGAGAGTCTGTAGGCCACACACATATTTTGTAACAATGAGGATGTGGTTCTGTGGAAACAAAACTGCTCCTGTAGTCCTTGAATGTATAAGGAAAAATAGGGAAAAAGCTGATCCTCCCCATTGAGCTCTGCATAAGGCTGCTCACCCCCCAAAATAAGTGTTTTG